>NC_142506.1:50206136-50509166 GCF_057876585.1 Rhinolophus sinicus
GACACCATCACAAAGACCAAAGCTAAACAAGTGAGTACTTAATGTGTTTTCTAAAGTTGGACAGTGTTTATGGCATAAATGTGAATTTTCATGAGAAAAAACAAACAAAAAACTTTGAAATCGTTTTCTGGTCTGTGTAACTTCCACAGTCCTTAAGCAGCATTGGAGGTTACAATTTGAGAACCCGTGGTTAAGTGAGACTGTCCCAAATGGAACAACAAATAATCATTACCAAGTAATAACGTCCTGACTATTTTATTTGTAGCCTTATGAGCCATGTTTCCACAATGTCAGCAATTACTTGTTTCCAGAATTAGTTGTCTAGAAATACACTGTCACTTGATGGAAATCTGTCTAAGAAGCACTGTCATGGATGGAAGAAAGAAAACTTGGCAAAGAAAACCAGGAAGTCCAGTAATTAGTAACTGATAATATGCTTGGTGTTCCATGGTATTATAACCGAAGCAGACACTCCGTAGAACTCAGCGAGACAATCACACTGTACTTGACATATGAAAGATCCTGGGTCCAGTTCCAGCCTCTCCATTGTGTTGGATTTTTGATCCTGTGACACCTGAGTCATAAAAAAGAAAGAACAGTACCTTTGGAGAAAAACATTCCCAAGCAGCATTTTTCAGCTCATCCACTTGATCATGAACAGATGCTGTGGTAAATTTCTCGAGTGTCATTCAGGGAAGTCTAATAAAACCCTACAATAATGAGCCCCAGAGAGAAGATGTTACTATTGGTGCCCATCCTTTTACCTGAACTGGCGAGTGGCTACATTTCTTAACTTTTGCAGGGTCGGCGGAAAAGTACCTGGAGCCAGAGAATGGCAAGCAACTCAGTCTTTTAGGGTCAGGGAAAGAGAAAGACAAGAGGCGCTGTTTTCCTGGACCAGTCTCTCTAATGAGTGGTACCTGATAGGGTGATTCATTAAATTTTTGCCTCTGACTTGGATCTTGTAGCTAGAGTTGTACGACCCAGAGTTGTTCCCATTGATAATTATTTCAGAGCAGACAAAGCTCACCAGATGGACACTGTCAAATCCAGCCAGGAAGGGATGGATCTGAATGGGACAGCTAGACCCCTGGAACCTGTAGCTAAGTGGGTGGGCTCGCTCACCCCAGGCATTTCTATTAATCTGATAGTGTTACAAATCCAAACATGATGCAGTGGACTTCTTCTGAACCATTTATTGCATTACAGCTAATTGCTGGTGACCTTAGGTCAGTGACAATGGTAGTTAGATAGCACCTGGCACATTGTAAGCACGCAATAAATATTTGTTGAACAAATATACCAGCTGACTGAGGGAGGAGGACTTTATACATATCAGTGACTATGCCTAGTCATAATTAAAAAACAGAAATGATTCATCTCCTAATAATCAGTTTGGCCAAGGTGGCAGTATCAATGGGAATGAAGGTAAATAGAAAAAAACACATTTTCTATTTACCTGCAGAGGTAAATATTTAAAAACTCTTTTCCATGGTATATTTGCACATAGCACCCTTAGGCTGATTCATTATATCTTTTCTCATGGATTGTATCCGAGATGGAAAAGCTGTCTGGGGAAAGAATATTGGGTGGAGAGTACAGACATTGAGGAGAGTGAGGCAACCAGGATTGTCACTTGATGCATGGACACATGTGGCACAGGATGTCTCTTGTGCAGGGACAAAATATTCAGAAAAGCAAACCATGCCCTTGGCACCTCCCATCACCACTTTCTTCTGTGAAGTGAACACAGATAATGAAGATGCCTCGTATGTTGCTTGAGACTCTAGGATTGCATGATTTATTTGACATAGTATTACGTTTTTAGCTTCCTGAAATAAGATTTATGTCTAACTCATCAAAATTTCAAATTCAACTAGTTGGCATGAGATGGCCTCTTTGCGTGTGAACAGTGCAGTATTAAATACCAGCTACACACAATCCTCTCTGTCATGAAGACATTTCATAAACTGTGGATCAGAAACTTTGCCAGTGTCTGAATTTGCAATTTTTGGTAGTGATGCTGCTGATTACCTTCAGCTTCAAAGAGGGTTCACGGAACAGTCTCCACCATGACTCCTCATAAGCTTGTTCAGCATCTTCTTGGCTTGGGTGTTGCTACTGAGCTCTGCATCTCAGGTCTGTTTTTGGAGGGCTATTTTTTCCTGTATGTTGAAGAGAGCAAAATCTGCTGCAAAGTGATAGATGGCTGAAGAAATCTAGTTTTATTTAACTTCGTTGTATTTGGAAGAAAAATCTATTCATTCCATCTACTTTGAGATATTTAAAATTTTGTTTAAGGAAAATGTATTTTCAGGACACATGCAAATCATTCCCCTTTTTATGGGAAATGCATACTGATTGTATGTGCAGACATTTTGGTACCTCATGATTCATTTCTAGTGAAATTAATAGCCTTCAATGCTGTGGCATATGTTTATGGTGGTATTTTAAGCAATTCTTATATACAATGGAAGCTAGAAGTTCTGTTTTTCTTTAAATATCTAAAAATAGCCAAATAATTTTTCTGTGATCTGTCTTCTTCTTGAAAGTAATACTGTGGTCAAATGCACTGGTATTTAATGAGGTGCCTGTGCTGTTTTTACTCTTTCGGAAAAGACATTTTTCACTGTGGTAATAGAAGATTCCTAGCTGCGCACATTGCTGTTTGGCATAAAGAGAAAGAGGAATATGCTGTGGACACCTAGACTAGTACTGTTGAAAAATACCTTGTATTTCTAAATATTTTTTCCTCCAAGGAACCTATCGCAAAGCGTTTTGTTTTTTCCCCATAGAATATATATGTAAGTTCCGTGATGACTCCTCAGTTTATCCTTTTCTTACTTTGAGTTAAAATTAGCTGAGAAGGTTTATGGGAGTTTATCAGAGTATAATTTGACATAGTTCTGCTTAACCAAATGAGTGTGACACATCTATCAGAATTAAATGTTAACCCGCTAACTTAACCCAAGGACAACACCATCTCTTACAGAAGCAAGAGGAAAAGAGAAAAACCCGTCTCCTATGAGGTCCACGTTCAAATATTGACATACATACAAACTTGCCCATTTTTCAGGCATGCTCTAGAGATAGTAAACATTTAGTCCAATCTCTTCTGTATTGCCAGGGTAATTCAGCAATTATTAACACTGATTAATAAAAAGCGCCTGTCACTCAGGATCTTTTGTGTTCAAATAAGACTAAGGTTAACCCCAGCAGCAGCAACAGCAGCAGCAATACTATTAATAATAGTGGTAATTATGATGACGACAATAGTAACTACGGAAACCACAAGGCATATTGTGCTTTATCATGTGCCACTCATTCTAAAAAAGTGCTCTACGTACATTAACTGATTTAATCCGCATAATCCTATGAGGTACACACCATGATCCCTAGTGTGTGGTACAGAAAACTGAGGTGTAGAGGGATTAAATAATGTTCACAGACCAGTAAGGGGCAGAGCTGGGGTTGAAACTCCAGCCATTTGGCTCCAGAGTCTGTGCATTTAATGATTAAGTCATAGGTATGGATGTGAAATATTTTATAGGAGTGTCAGTATAGTATTTTATTTATATGGAGACTAGAATAGACATATTTTTGTACTTTTTAATTTTTAGTATGTATTTATTTTACTTTATTCATTTTAAGTATAGTTGTCATGAAATATATAGTATTTTCAGATGTCCTGTGTGGTGATTTGACATTTATATACCTTATGTGACCAACCACATGAAATCTAGTAATCACCTGTCACCATGCAAAGTTATCACACACTTATTGTCTATACACCTCTTCACCTTTTTCAGCCATCCCCCCCCCCCCTTCACTCTGGGGCCATCAATTTGGTCTCTGTTTCTGTGAGTCTATTTATTTTTTGTTCATTTGTTCTGTTCTTTAGATTCCACATAGAAGTGAAGTCATGTGGTAGTTTTCTTTCTCTGTCTGACTTATCTCATTTAGCGTAATACCCTCTAAGTCCATGGCAAGTTTCACTTTATTGATGAATAATGTTCCATTATATACATATATACCACATCTTCTTTATCCATTCATCTATGGATAGACACCAAGGTTGCTTCCATATCTTGGGTATTGTAAATAATGCCACAATGAGCATATGGGTGCATATATCTTTTTGAATTAGAGGTTTTGTTTTCTTTGGATAAATACTGAGAAGTGAAATTGCTGGGTCACATGGCAGTTCTAGTTTTAGTTTTGAGGAATCTCCGTAGTGTTTTTCACAGTGGCTGCACCAATTTACACGCCTACCAACAGTGCAGGAGTGTTCCCTTTTCTCCACATCCTTGCCAACACTTGTTATTTGCTGACTTTTTGATGATAGCTATTTTAACAGGTGTGAGTGAGGTTGAATATAATTGTGGTTTTGATTTGCATTTCATGATGATTAGTGACATTTAGCATCTTTTCATATGTCTGTTAGGTGTCTATATGTCTTTAGATAAATCTTTTTTTGTATTTTCTGCTCATTTGAATGGATTTTTTATTTTTTTTTTGTTATTGAGTTGTATGAATTCCTTCTATGTTTTTTATATTAACTCCTTATCGAATATATCATCTGCAAATATATTGTCCCATTCAGTAGGTTGTGGTTTTGTTTTGTTGATGGTTTCCTTTGTTGTGCAGAAGCATTTTAGTTTGTGTAGTCCCATGAATTTATTTTTGCTTTTGTTTCCCTTGCTCGAGGATGCATATCCAAAAAGATATTACTAAGACTGATGGCAAAAGTTTATTCTGTTTTCTTTTGGGAGTTGTATGGTTTCAGGTCTTGAATCAATTTTGAGGTTTTTTTATACAGTGTTTCCCCAAAAATAAGACCTAGCTGGACAATCAGCTATAATTGTCTTTTGGAGCAAAAATTAATATAAGACTTGGTATTATATTATATTATATTATATTATATTATATTATATTATATTATATTATATTATATTATTATAGACCCAGATTTATGTTATAGTAAACTAAGACCAGGTCTTATATTAATTTTTGCTCTAAAAGACACATTAGAGCTGATTGTCCAGCTAGGACTTATTTTCAGGGAAACATGGTATATGGTGTAAGAGTGGTCCAGTTTCAGTGTTTGGCATGTATCTGTCCTTTGTTCCCAACAACACTTGCTGAAGAGAATGTAATTTCTCCATTGTACATAATTGCCTGCTTTGTTGTAGATTGACCATATATGTAAGGGTTTATTTTGGGCTCTCTATTGTGTTCTGTTGTTCTATTTGTATGCTTTTGTGCCATATCATACTGTTTTGATTATTATAGTATTATGCTATAGTTTGAAATCCAGGAATGTGATACCTCCAACTTTGTATCATAAGATGGCTTTGGCTACTAAGTGTCTTTTGTGATTCAATAAAAATTTTAGGATTATTTATTTTTGGTCTTAGAAAAATCCACCAGCTCTTATTGATTTTTCTTGTTTGTCTTACTCTTTATTTTGTTTATTTCTGTTCTGTTATTATATCCATCCTTTTACTTTGTATTTTATTTTTTTCTGTTCAGCTAGACTTCAGGCAATTTTCAATGATGGTTGTTCTGTAGATCAATTGTAATTTTGATGTGGTTGTCAGAGGAGGCAAACACAGCATTTACCTACTCTGCTATCTTGACTGGTTATCCTAAAGTAATTATTGATAGGTGTATATCATTATATTAATTGTTTTGGGGTTGTTTCATTAGTTCTGTCCTCTTTTCTTCTTCTCTTAATTTATTTCCTTTTGGTTTGCTGGTTTAATTTAGCATTTTGTTTGGCTCCCATTCTGTTTATTTTGGTGTGTTTTTTATGTTTTTATGATTTGTGGTTACCATGAGGGTTCATATATATCCATCTATTTATATAGTAGCCTAATTTAAGCTGGTAGTGTTTAAATTCAAACACATTGTAAAAATACTACATTTTCACTTTCTCCTCTACACTGTGTTTGATGCTATATTTTATGTTTTTGTTTTGTTTTGTTTTGTGTATCTTCTGCTATTGTAGCTGTAGTTATTTTTCTTCTTTTGTTTTTTAACCTTTATATTAGGTTTTTAAGTGGCTGATTCACTGTGTTAATTTTGTATTTGCCTTTAACTGTGAGATTTTTGTCTCTCCTGGATATTATTATTTCTGGTTATGGCCTTTTTGTTTCTGTATAGGAAAGGCCCTTTAACATTTCTTGTAAAGCTGATTTAGTGGTGATGAACTCCTTCAGTTTTTGCTTGTCTGGGAAACTATCTATCCTTCAATTCTGAATGACGACTTTGTTGGATGTACTGTTCTAGGTTGTAGGTTCCTTTCTTCAGTATTTTAAATATTTCCTGCCACTCCCTTCTGGTCTGTGAAGTTGCCGCTGAGAAATCAGCTGTTTGCCTACTTGTGTTTCCTTGTATGTGGTTTGTTGTTTCCCTCTTGCTGTCATCAAGATTGTCTCTTTATCCTTAACTTTTGCCATTTTAGTTTAAATGTGTCTCGGTGGGGGCCTCTTTGGATTCATCGTGTTTAGAACTCTCTGTGCTTTCATATCTCAATGTGTGTTTCCTTCCCCTGGATGTTTTCAGGTATTATTTCTTCAAATATACTTTCTGCTTTTTTTGTCTCTCTCTTCTCCTTCTGGGATCCCAATAATGAGAATATTATTCCTCTTGTTGCTGTCCCATAGGTCCCTTA
Source organism: Rhinolophus sinicus (assembly GCF_057876585.1). Taxonomy (NCBI): domain Eukaryota; kingdom Metazoa; phylum Chordata; class Mammalia; order Chiroptera; family Rhinolophidae; genus Rhinolophus; species Rhinolophus sinicus. The sequence continues at coordinate 50,212,813 of NC_142506.1, forward strand.
TACTAACCTTTTAAATTATTTTTTTTCGTTTTGCTCTTCTGATTTATGATTGCCAGTATTTTTTTTTTTTTTTCATGGTTACTAATCTGTTCTGTATTAACCAGTCTGGTGTTGATTCTTTCTAGTGTATTTTTCATTTCAGTTATTGTATTTATTTCTGATTGGTTTTATGTTTATGATTATATTTTCTAACTTTGTTTTGAAGTGCTCTTTGTGTTCCTCTCTTCTACGCTGATGGTTTTTCAGCATCCTTATGATTTTGTCTTTGAATTCTTTATCAGGCAAATTACTTATCTCCATTTCATTAGAGTTGTTTTTCTGTTTTGCTTTTTTTTTTTTCGTTGTTCTCATTTGGAGCATAGTCTTCTTTTTTTTCATTTGAGGCATATTTTGTCTCCTCATTTTATTTGGCTTTTTATGTTTGCTGCTATGAACTAAATGAAATAGCTATCTCTCTTGATCTTGAAAAAGTGCCCTGTGTAGACTGAGCTTGGAGCTTTGGCAGGCTGTTTGGAGCGAGGAGGGGCATGACTGGTACCTGTGGTGCCGCCTTGCTAGAAGGGGCTGGTGCGGGGCCGGGTAGCCTGTTGTGCATGTGTATGGTCGCTCCCAGTTGTTCCAGCTGTCCAGAAAATCAATCCTTCTTAAAAAGAATTTGAATTTGTATTGATTTACATATATGCTCAATATTTAAATAACTATAGTTATACGTATGAAATTGTATGTGGAGATACTTTTAAGGTTTTTTTTTCCATATTCTTATAGATTTTGACAAGTACATAAACTATGATGCCACCAAACATGACATTTTCCCAGTTAAATAAAACCTTATCTGAGTGACGTGTGCTTTAGACACATGAGCTTCTGTGAGCAATAAAAATGAGGGCCATTTGCTTGCATGACTTATAAATAGTGGTTGGAGGCATACAGCCACTGTGGTTAAACCTCACCAAATATCAAGTAATGATACTTTTGATTCAGCCCTGAGAGAAAAAGAAACCGTCTTTTGAAATATGCCTTAAGTACATACTGTCTAGTCATGCTTAAAAGGTCTGTATAGAAACCTGTTATCCACAGTGTAAATTTGCACACAGAAGTTAACAAGGTAGAATAAGAAGAAAGTATGTTGCTTTTTAAATACACAACCGGCATTTGTATAACTAATTAGTGCAACATAAATGAATCTCTTCATGAGTTGTTTCTCCTCTGTTTATCATAATAAATGCTTTACCCACAGAATGGGGGAGAAAAATGATTCATGTTAGTTAAATATTTATTGGGCTTCAGCCCCTGAAAGTATGATTAGAAAAATAGATATTTAAATCTGCTACTTATTATATGGTGAGGTTATAAAAGGAATTCTTAGAATTCCCATTTCGTACAGATGTAATTGTTACGGAGTTAAGACATTGGAATCCTGTTAAATTTTTCTATTGTGCTTGCTTAACTTAACCTCTAAAAAGGCTCTTTTTGTCTGTTATGTGAAAATTCCTAATAATGGGAAAAGAAGCATTCATTATTCAAATGTTCCTATAGGGGAGTGTATAATGTGATGCCTCTAAGTATTTATGCATAAAATAGTAATTGCCATTAAAAGGATTCTTCCTACTGTGTGGGGGCATTGGGAAAATGTATGTGCTATGCATCAAATATTGTTTGCTGCTGTAATACTGATTGGTCTGAAAGGAAAAGGGTATTTTACTTGTGAATCTACTCTACCTTTACTTATGGCAAATATTTATTTTATAATTAAAAATGTTTCATCATAATCAATAGATATATCAGTGTTGCTGGGGATATATCCTGAATTATAAGTAGTAGAAGTCTAGTTTTTTTGTACTGGTATTACTTTTACCTGCTGTACCTGGCAAGGGTGAGTTTTTGTTGATTTGGACAGTTATATTTGTCTTTTAGACTGAAGACTAAGTAATGTCTGAAACACCAAATATCTTATAATAAGACAATTTAGATTTGTTTTGTGCATACATAATAAACATTTGGTACTTTGTAACTTTTAATATAACATCTGTTTTTAATAGAATACTTGTATATTCCTATTGCAAGCCTTAAAAATGTATTTACATAGAAAACCACATCAGAATACAAAGCTATAATTAGACAAACACAGGTTTTGTAGAATCTGGATTTATTTTAGATATTAAAAGATTTATTATTTTTTGAAGATGCTTTTCCTATAACTATTTGTAGAACATACCCAATCAATTCAAATAATGAAACAATAATAGCCTCTATGTTTAAATTTTCTTTCAGCCAAAAAATTGTTTTTATACTTCTAAGTAAATGGCTAAAAAAACCCAACCCTAATTGTTTAATAAAAAGGACATATAATTAGGTTAATGATCCTTGACCTTGCTAGATTATATTAAGAAAATTATATTTGATTAATGGCACATTGCAATTGCACAAAAATTAGTCATAATGTTGAAGGTTAATTCTTTTGAACTTCATATTTATGTGGTGATATTAAGATTATGTTGGGCTGCATATATAAGAAAGGGGGATTGATTTTTAATGTTTCTGATGTTCTGTTTATCAAGATCCATAGGCATTTGAAGAAAGGGTTGTTTGGGAAGTTCACTTAAGATTTATTACCTTATTGTGATTATCTATGAAAATTAAAACTCATCCTTGCAAAAATAAGGAATGGTTTTTGGTCATTTATAGAATCTAAACTCTATTTGGATCAGAGGGTGGGAGAATGTTTCCTCAATACTGCGAATATGGAGTGGACTAGCTGCTCCAGAGAACCCTGGGAAACTAAGGAGAAGGGAGGGAGCACCAATTACTTTCAGGGTTACACTCCTCTCTGGATCTGATGGGAGCAGGGTTTATCCATTTCAGCAGAGAGTACAGCAGGGGAAAAGGAAGAAGAAGGAAGAGCAGGAGGAGGGCAAAGAGGAAGAGGAAGAGGAAGAAGAAGCAGCTGTACCAGGTTGAGCACAGAGGTTCTCTAAAGGGCTAATTTATTACAGAACACCCTACGAGAGGCAGTGTTAATGGATTCTGTCACAGTCAGTGCTGTGGGTCATCACGAGTTGAATAGAGCATGTTGGCTGGACTTCGGTGAGGCTGTGTGGAGGAGACGAGACTTAGACTTGGCCTTGAAGGATTTATTTTGTTCAGATATATAGAGAGGATTAAGTGAGGAATTTTGCAAATAACACCATGAGCCAAGATCCGCTTGTATCTTATTTAAAACCATACGAGTAGTTAATCAGTCAGTATTGGAGCAGGCTTCTCCAGCATGCAGGCAGCTCCTATCTGAGAGTTTCAGGAATCTGACTGTAGACTGTCGATATTCATTTCCCTGAGCTGAATATTTCCCCTTCTCATTCTCCTAGCAAAAGTTTTCAGTTTTGTCGTACCAGACATAAGGGCAATAATTGAATTTAGATAAATGAGACTTGAGGTTGATTTTTATAACCTGGGACTATATAGTGACATGTTCGTTTCTTTACCATGGACAGCAACAGGATTTTTGACTCTTCCCCAAGCAAAGGCGAATTTTATTCCTTATTGGACTTATATGGATATAATTATGGTAGCTCCTACTTTTCACTTATGCGAAATGATGCTGGTGACACTAGTCTGATTGGTCACATTGTACCTCACTGTGACCTAAATTGAAAAAAAATGGTTCCAATTATTTGAGGACACATATTTAACCTTTAGAAGAAAAATTGATGTTCTTATTTATGTCCCTAGTTTTCTGTTTAATTTAAAATGTTTTAAATTTAAACTGAAGTATAAATTTGTTTCTTTTTCAAAGCCATGTTCATAATGGAAGTTTTCTCATATTTCTGCTGATTTTTTTGTTAAATGTTAAAATGTGAATTTTTAAAATTACTAAATTTGTAACTTGAAATTCTCTCTGAAGTATTAGTTGAAAAGTTGATTGGAGGTGGGCCTTCTAGATTGGAGGTGGAGGCAGCTTGGCTTCCCAGCAAAACTACAATTTAACTGGTGAAAGTTATAAAAATTACTTTATCTAAAGTCTCTGGAAATTTTCCTAAAGGCATACAGGAAATGGAGAAACACTTACTCAGGAAAAACTACTAAAACTCTCAAAGAACAGTGTGGCCTTTGAGCCAGGTCCCGCTCCATTACCAACACCCCAACTCTGTGTTACGGTAGCTTTGCCCCATGCATGTGCGGCCAAGAAGTCAGGGAGCTGTCTCCCTGCAGCTCTGTCTATGGCTATGGTTTTATTTTAGAAGAGGTAGACTGCTGGCATTTTTAGTTTCCCCAATGCCTGTTGCATAATCTCTATTCCATAGAGAACCAAGGAAAGAGACATCTGAGAAGAGCCCTCCAGGGATCAGTCAACTCTGGAAGCCAGGAAGACTGTGTACATTGCACATTGAACCAACTCAGGAGCAAGCAGAGCAAGACATGGGGCATGATGAAAGCATTCCCCAAACCTCATATAGACTCATCAAAAATAAGTGGAAGTTTAAGGCACGAGAGTCTTAAACATACTTTTGTCCACACATTGACTAAACAATAATCTACTTTGACCCAGGGGCAACTCCTAAGCCAGGCTTAAAAATAATATCAGTCATTCCTGGCAGTGTGGAAGCTGTGCGTGCCAAGGCTGCACCCTCTTGGGAGCAAGTAGAGAAAATCCATGTTACTAGTTCTTGACTGTGGGAAAAAATTCTGTAAACTCCCTCAAAGGCATGCCCCCCACCTCACACACAAAATGACTAAGGATAAAGTTTTAGTGGCTAAGGGAGTGAAGCAAAGTATTTGACCAATAAAGGGCTCATGTCCACCCAGAGGTGACTCCTGAGTAGTGAAACGAAGAGATAAAAGCGTGGTGAAAGAATGTGTGCAGGAACATCAGATTGCACACTGCAGCAGTAATTGACTTCACTGAACTAGTCTAGCTGTCACTAAACAAATAAGCAAACAAGAAAAAACAAGCTCTGAGGTCGGGAAGGGGAAATTGTATCCAGAGTTGCTACAGTATATTTTCTGAAATATCCAGTTTTCAGCAACCATAAATAAGAGACATAAAAGAAACAAAAATGTGTGACTCATGTACAGGAAAGCAAACACAAAGATTATTCTAAGGGTCTCAGATGTACTTACTGACATATACTTAGATATCTAAATATCGCCAAAGAATTAAAGAAAACTATTTCTAAGAAACAAAGGAAGTTCTGATGACAACCTGTCATCAAATCGAGACGATCAATAAAAAGAAAAATTATTTAAAAATTCTGGAGTTGAAAATTACAGAACCAAAATGAAAAAGAAATCACTAGGTGTTTTCTTGTTTGTTTGTTTGTTTTTTGACAATTGATTTGTGGTGGCAGAAAAAAGAATCAGCAAAGTTGAAGATATTGAATCAATACAGACTGTATAATAGAGAGAAAAAAATTTAAAAAGTCAGAAATTCAGAAATATATGACATACCATCAAGTGACCAATATGCATGCAATGTGAGTATCAGAAGATAAGGAGAGACAAAAAGGTACAGAAATATATTTAAAGGTATAATGGCTGAAAATTCCCCAGATTTGATGAAAACCATTAATATGCTCATCTAAATTCAATGAATGTCAAGTAGATAAACAGAAGAGATCCACACCTGGTTACATCTTAGTCAAAATGTTGAAAGCCAACGATAAAGATGAAAAACTTTGAAAGCAGTAAAAGAAAAACAACTCATCAGATCTAAGGAAACTACAGTAACATTAATAGCAGACTTAGAATTAACAGAGACTAGAAGGCATATTCAAATGTTGACAGCGAAAGCGACCAACCGAACATCTCATATGTAGCAAAACAACTTTTCATAAATGAAAATAAAAGACATTCTCAGATAAACAAAAACAGAGAAAATTTGTTGCTAAGAGACATGGCTTCGAGAAATACTAAAGGAAGCTCTTCAGGCTGAAAGTAAATGATATTAGACAGTAATGTGAAATCACATAAACACAAAAAAGAGTACTGATAAACAATTTTATCTACACAAAAGATAATATACCTTCTTTATTCTTTTGACCAACTTTGAAAACAATTACGTAAAACAATGTATACAGTATGCAGCCTATTATATACAGCAATGCAATATATTTGAGAATGACAGAACAAAGGAGACTGGTAGAAACAGCTGTATTAGAGTAAGGGAATTATACAGTATGGTATTTCAGATCTGTAGGAGGAAATGAGAACAAGAAAGGGTAAATAAGAAGGTTAATATAACAAACTATATAAATATATATTTTTCTCCTCTGTCAACTTTTTTGAAAGATGTAAGGTTATATAATTTAATAATTATAACAGTTTGTACCATATATAAATGGCATGCACATAGTATGTATAACAGTAATAGCACAAAAAGGTGGGAAATCAGTGGATCTATAGAGGATTAAGGTTTCTATATTTCTGGAAATAAGTCAGTATAAATCCAAAGTAGATTTGGACAAATTAAGGTATGTTGTAAGCCATAGAACAACTACAAAGAAAACTCAAATATGAAATAAAATAAAAAGGAATTAAATATCCACTTAATTCATTTAACATCCATTCAGTACAAAAGGAGACAATAAAGAAGGAATAGGGCAACAAAACAGACATGACATATACTGAAAACAAAATGAAAAATAGCAGATGTAAATTCAACCATCTCAAAAACAACACTAAATATAAATGGATTAAATTTTTTTCAATAAATGAATTTCAGTAAATTAATTCAAAAGGCAAACATTGTCAAATTGGATTAAATAATCTAAGTATATATTGTCTTACAAGAGATGTACTTTAGACTCAAAGATATAAATAGGTTGAAAGTAAAAAGATAGAACACCTTAAACAACCATAAAATAGCTGGAGGAGCTATATAGACATCAGACAAACTAGACTTAAAAAGTATTACTAACGAGAAATATACCATAATAATAAGAGAGTCAATCTAGCAAGTAGATATAACAATTATAAACATATATTCACCTAACAAGTATCCCAAAGCTCATGAAGGAAAAACTGACAGAATTAAAGGGAGAAATCAATAATATTTGGACACTTCAATGCCAATTTTCAAAAATGGATAGAACAGTTAATCAGAAGATCAGCAAGGAAATAGAAGACTTGAACAACAGTGTAAACAACCTCGATCCAATAGGCATCCAAGAAACACTGCACCCAACAGCAGCAGAATATGCATAGTTCTCAAGCATGCATAGAATATTCTCTAGGATGGACCATATGCTAGGGCACAAAACAAGCCTTAATAAATTTGAGGAGATGGAGACCTTAATGAATTTAAATCTTTTGAAAAACCTAGTATGTTTTCTGATCATAATGGAGTTAAATTAAAAATCAATAACAAAGAAATGTGGGGACTTTGCAGGTATGTATACATTAAATAGCACATTCCTAAATAACAGTAGCTCACAGTAAAAAATCTCAAGAAAAATTACAAAATACTTTGAAATGCATTAAATGAAATCAACATTCTTCACCTTATGGTATACAATTAAATCAGTGCTCAGAAATTTATAGCTGTCAATACCTATATTAAAAATGTTTTTACATTAGAAATCAATAATCTCCCACCATAACAACTAAAAAAGAAGAGCAAACTAAACCCAACGCAAGTAGAAAGAAGGAAGTAGTAAATTCTAGAGTGGACATAAATGAAATAGAGTGTAGAAAAGCAAGAGAAAAATCAATGAAACCAAACGTTGGTTCTCTGAAAAGATTAGCAAACTGACAAACCTTTAGACAGACCATGAAAACAAAAGGAAGATTTAAATTACTAAAATCAGGAGTGGAAGAAGGGACATCATTACTGACCTTATAGAAATGAAAAAGGATAAAGGGAATACTATGAACAACTGTATGGAAACACATGGGATGACTTAGATGAAATGGACAGATGCTTAGAAAAACTGACTCAAAAGAGATAGAATGCATAGAAGTAAACAAACATAGGTATTAAACTTATGGACCTTGGGTTCAAAGAGCATTTTATGAATTTGACTCCAAAGGCAAGGGAAGTAAAAGCTAAAATAAACGAATGGGACTATATGAAACTTAAAAGCTTCTGCACAGCAAAAGAAACCACCGGCAAAATAAAGAGGCAACCAACTGAATGGGAGAAGATTTTTGCAAACAGTGCCTCCGATAAGGGGCTAGTATCCAGAATACACAAGGAACTCATGCAACTCAACAGCAAAAAAACAAACAACCCAATTGAAAAATGGGCAGAGGACTTGAAGAGACATTTCTCCAAAGAGGACATACAAATGGCAAATAGACATATGAAAAAATGATCAACATCACTAATCATCAGAGAAATGCAAATCAAAACCACAATGAGATATCACCTCACCCCAGTCAGAATGGCGATCATCAACAAGACAAATAGTAACAAATGTTGGAGAGGCTGTGGAGAAAAAGGAACCTTCATACACTGTTGGTGGGAATGCAGACTGGTGCAGCCATTATGGAAGGCAGTGTGGAGGTTCCTCAAAAAATTACGAATAGAATTGCCATATGACCCAGCAATCCCTCTCCTGGGTATCTACGCAAAAAATCTGAAAACATTTAGAGATAAAGACACGTGTGCTCCAATGTTCATTGAAGCTTTGTTTACGGTGGCCAAGACATGGAAACAACCAAAATGTCCTTCGATAGATGAATGGATGAAGAAGTTGTGGTATATATACACAATGGAATACTATTCGGCGGTAAGAAAAGATGATATAGGAACATTTGTGACAACATGGATGGATCTTGAGAGTATAATGCTAAGCGAAATAAGTCAGACAGAAAAAGCAGAGAACCATATTATTTCACTGATATGTGGTATATAAACCAAAAACAGTAAAAGATCAAGACAAACAAATGAGAAACAAAAACTCATAGACACAGACAATAGTTTAGTGGTTACCAGAGGGTAAGGGGGGAGGGAGGTGGGAGATGAGGGTAAGGGGGATCAAATATCTGGTGATGGAAGGAGAACTGACTCTGGGTGGTGAATACACAATGGGATTTATAGATGATGTAATACAGAAATGTACATCTGAAATCTATGTAATTTTACTAACAATTGTCACACCAATAAATTAAAAAAAAGAAAAAAACAGATACAGAGATAGAATGAAGCTGATGTAGAACGATATTGAATGACAACTATAATTATATATATATATAAAACAGTGTATATATATAACTGCATATATATATATACATAACAGTATATATATATATATACAAATAACAATTATATATATATATATATATATATATATATATATATATATATATATATTCGCAGGATGTAAAGTACAACATAGGAAGTATAGTCAATGGTATTGTAATAGCTATATACCATGTCAGAGGGGTAGTAGACTGTGGGAGGGTTATCACTTTATGAGGGTTTTGTATACCTGAAACTAATATAAAAATAAAATTTTAAAAAGAAGAGATAGAAAATCTAAATAGGTTTATAAAAAGTAAAGAGACTTCATTAGTAAGAATTCTAACCAACCAACCAACCAAACAAACAAACAAAAAAACTACCCACAATGAAAAGCACAGTCCCAGATGCTTCACTGGAGAATTCTACCAAACATTCAGAGAAGAATTACCACTGATCATTCACAGACTTTTCAAAATATATCCATCTCATTCTATGAGGCTATCTTGCTGTCAAAACCTGACAAATTCATCACTAGAAAAGAAAGCTACAGAGTAATATGCTTTATGAATATAGACACAAATCCTCACCAAATACTATCAAAGTGAACCCAGCAGCATGTACAAAGGATTATACACCATGGACAGTAGGAATGTAATGTTTTACATGTGAAAAGCCATAATGTAATACACAAATAAAGGACAAAGCCATATGAATATCTCAATAGATGGAGAAGGAGCATTTGACAAAATCCCACACCCTTTCCTGATATAAACACCCAACAAGCTGGGACTAGAAGGGAACTTCCCCAACCTGATAGAGAGCATCTGTGAAAAACCTACAGCTCACGTCCAAAACGAAAGGCTTTTCCCGTAAGGTCAGGAAAAAGACAAGGATGCCTTTTCTCACCACTTCTGTTTAACAATGTGCTGGAGGTTCTAGTCGGGGCAATTATGCAGGAAAGAATAAATAAAGGGCATCTAGATTAGAAGGGAGGAAGTAAAACTCTCTTTGCAGATGACATGATCTTGTATATGTAGTAAAATTCTAGACACTAGAATTAACATTGTGAAAATGTAACTAGGAAAACAATTCACTTTACAGTAGCATCAGAAAAGCAAAATACTTGGGTAGAAATGTAACAAAAGAAGTGCAGGACTTACCACTGAACTCTAGAAGAAGTTGAAGGAAGTTAAGGAAGATCTAAATAAAGCGAACAACATGCCACACTCATAGATCAGAAGACTTAATATTAAGGTGTCAATACTGACCAAATTGTCATATAGATTCAATAGTGATGTCTAGCAACATCCTAACTGCTTATTTTTTCCCCAGAACTGATCTTGAAAATTCACATGAAAATACAACGGGCCCAGAATCATCAAAATAATCATGAGAAAGAATAAAGTTGGAGGATTCACACATCCAGATTTCAAAGTTATTACAAAGATACAGTAATAAGCTAATGTGGTACTGACATATGGATAGACATATTGGTCAATGGAATAGAATGAATAGTTTGAAATAAATCCAAACATTTATGGTGTATTGATTTTTGACAATGGTGCCCAGACGTTTTAAGGGCAAAAGAAATGTCTTTTCAACAAATGATGCTGAGACAACTGGATATCCAAATGCAAAAAAAAAAAAAAAAATTGTACCTCTACATCATACCATGAACAAAAGTTAACATGGTACGGATGATAGACTTAAATCTAAGAGCTAAAATGATAAAATCCCTCAGAAAACATGAGTAAACCTTCATAATCGTGGGTTAAGCAGTGGTTTCTTAGATATGACTCCAAAAGCACATATGATGAAAGAAAAGAAAAACAAATAAGCTGGATGTCATGAAGATAAACAATATTTGCATTGCAAACAATGTTACCAAGAAAAAAAGACCCACACAATGGGAGACGATATATAGAAATCATATACCTGATTAGGGGTTAATATTCTGAATATGTAATGAACTCTTAAACTCAATGACAACAAAGCAGCCTGATTGGAAAATGGGCAAAGGACATAAATAGACATTTCTCCAAAGGAGATATACCACTGGCCAACAAGTACCTGAAACATCACTCACATTAGGGAAATGAAAATCAAAACCACAGTGTAACATCGTTTCACATGTTCACCTATCATCAAAAAGAAAGATACTGATAAGTGTGATGAGGGTGTGGAGAAATAGGAGGTAGGCACTGCTGGTGGGAATGAAAACATGGTGCAGGCATTTGGGTTTTCCTTGGAATTCGAAGTCTTCATCTACTTATTCGTGTCTTTACCAGTAAAAACTATTTTTTCTTAAGATAACGCCAATATTTTTTCTGCTAGTTCTAGTCACCCATAGAATAATCATGATGTCAGGCTATAATTTTCTGGATAAATATTTTTTCAAGCTTAAAAACTTTTAAGATAAACTGTTTCCCACCCTAAAAATACATAGTCAAAAGTGGAAGCTATTTTTAACTTACAGAACAATATAGTTTTATAGGAAAGGGTCCATTAACCTCTGAAGGAGAAATTTATATCTTTTCTCTTTGCTTTTGATGAAGAGACTAAAAATATATGGACTGTGATTTTTCTCTTTAGGAGCTGAGCCCTGGGAATAGAATTAAAACCCCTTTAGAAAACCCACTGGATTTTGAGTGCTCTAAGAGTGACCAGAATCCTCCAGAGAGATTTGCAGTGTTTATGAAGCTTATGTCTGCTATTGGTTTAACTTTGACTATGAACTGGTTTGTTGCCTATTTCAGTGAAAGCTTCAAGGAATTTTTTTTTTCTCAAGTCCTCCGATATGAAAGAGGATTGAAAACAAAATCTAAGGATCTCTGTGTTTTTAACATATGTGTTGAACAGACGTGTGGCAAAGCACATTTGTATTAATTATTGAACCTAAATTTAAGTGCACAAATTAAAATTGGTCCCTACTGGCACCCTTCAGCTCCCTCACTCTCTCTTCCCTTTCTCTCTCATATGTATCATTTCATGTTCTCTTGGGAATTGATCTCTCTCACCCTTTACATGCATGTAGAGAATGACCACCAAACACTTGATTTTTTGACATAATTAATGATGTCTCCATAGAAGAAGCAGGATATGATTTGCTGCTAATTTTATAGTACCATTGTACTATTTATATGTTTAGCCTCAATCAAAAAGAAAAAAAGACATGTTTAGTGGTTGTACTGAATTGTTTTATTTGAGGTTGTGTCAGGATTAAAAATTAATGAAATACCTTTCTTTTCATAATTGACAAATGCTAACTAGAGTAGGAAAAGTGACTTAAAAATATCAAAGTTTACAAGACATTTTCAGAAACGTGATTATAAACCTTGCGACCTGAAACTTAATTGGGAAAGAAAATGAGAGTAGTATAAATGAACTTGAAATGAGAGCAGAAACAAAAATGAGAAAGAGCTGAGGTCAGCTCAGGCTTTCCAGAGTATTCAGGCATATTTTTTTTCCTCATTTTTTTCCCATATAGCCATAAAAATCATTGTGCTCTGAGATGAATGTTAGGCAAGACTTTTCTTTAATTGATCCATATGGCAGTCTTTATGTATAGTTTTGTATATTTCTCCACATGGATTCTTACATTATTAAAAATTTTCATAAAACATGAACAGGTCATTTTTTATAGTTTCTTAGCTCTGAGTATAATAGAAAATAACTTTTTTTTAAAGTACTTTTCTATGTTATATTGGTGGTGTTTTTACTTGTGGTCCCTTTTACTAAGGTTTTGTATACTTTAATCAATTACTGATATAAGTAAAGTTTTCATAAGTAGGATGGAATTTCTCCTGCTTTTTTCTAGTTCCAAAAAAATGAAACTAGCATGTTCTTCAAGCACTGCTAGAAGCTAGAATTTGAGTTGAGATCCTTTCGAAGCTGTGTGCTTTTTAAATTATCAGCCTTTCTTTAATGGCCTAGGTTGGCACTGAGTTGCATAAAAATTGGCTTTGAGCTAGTCTCCATCCTTTGAACTGGCAAGGAAAGAAAGACAAAGTAACATTTTTTGTTTGAAAGTTAGGTTGCAATGCTCCCCTGGTGATGCCAGACAGACTTGGCTATTTTTTTGTAAGTAAAAACTTTTGTATTACAGTAATGCCAGCTTCCTTTTGAATATTGTTACACAGGAAGCAGGTAGATAGAGAGGACACATTCCAAAAACAATAAAAACTCTCATGAGGCTGTCTTTTTGCATTCCATATTAAGTCTTTTAAAAAATAAAACAACACAAAGCAGCCAAATATAAGACCCAAACAAATTTCTCCTTTTAAAAAGATTAGAAATATCCCCTACCCACCCTTTTCTACCATGTATGGAAAAAGCTTGGTTTTATTTCAAAGTCCAATCATCATAAAATGCACATAACTTATTCAGCAATAAAACACAATGAAATCTTAAAAAAAATAAAATGCATATAAAAATAATTAAATGGCAGGGTGGTTTCAGTTTATTCTGAGTGTTTTGGTGATACCAAACCAAAATAAAACAAAACCCCAAAACAGGAAGGGAACAGGTATTAGTGTAAAACATACAGTTTAAAAAAAGCAAATTATTACCCATCAGGCATGCACAGCATCCATTAAAAAATAAGAAAAGCAAAATATGCCATTGGCTAAGTTAGAATAGTATCTATAACTAGGAGAAAAAACACAGCTTGTGAATAGGGATGTGAAAGCACAGAAGTCTGAGACCTTGAACTGTTTAGTCCAGAGTGATGTCTGAGCAGCTTGCAGTGGTTTCACTGATGACATGGAATAATAAGTAGGTTTTGAACTGATTTGATAGTTTGCTTTTCAAACTAAAGACGTAGTTTATTGAGAGATTCTCTACCTTAGTAGAGTGAAGGACTGTGTGAGGTGATCCCCTTTGGCGTTATGTTATTCAACAAATGTCTTTAAGGACCAGAAATAGTGGTTAGGAATAAGTCCTCTTGTCAAATTTATCAAGTCTTTATTATCCCTCTGAGTTTCTGCCTTTAAGAAAGATTCTTCTGTTCTTCAGAACATTTCTAGGTGCTTCTTGAACTTATTCATTCTCATTGCTTGGTTTTCTTATTGGTGACATGTTCCATATGTTTTCTTCACTTTTTCAGGAAATATTATTACCTATATTCTGTATTTACCGCGTATCCTAACATTCACGTTACTGAGTCGCTTCCATTTGCTCATTCTTTTACCTACTTTGGAATCATGCAACACTATGGGATTAAAAGTCCACTTTAAAAATCTTGTTCATGTATTTATAAACTTTTTTTTTAGTCAAGCCATGTAAGCTTCTAATGTTTCTAAGAGGAATGAGCACAGCTCTCTTAACTGTGTTTAAAAGTTTCACATTGTTCAACCATCTGTACTCTTCTCTATGTTCCATGTGAGATACAGTTAGCATTTCAAGTATTGCAACCAATGTTGCATGCAAAATTATAGAAAGGATGGTTAACACATGACTCATACCAAACAGTAATTTGTTGTTTGTTTTAGTTTGCCCTCTTTTTTTCCAACTAAATCCAGCTAAATAAATCATGTTTGCCATTCTTGAGGTTACTAATATGGCTTCACAGATTTCACTGTCTTGTTTTGATAACCATACCATTCCTTGTTCATAATAGTCTACTATACATTTTTCTTTTCACTGGGCCACCCAGGACTATATTGAATATGTCATTGTCATCACTCTCTTCCTTACTCATCTTACTGTGGTCTTGCTGTTTTGCTCACATATTTATTTTATCTTTTTTTGTGTTTACTTACACCAATATCATATTTTTAACATGTAATCATTGTGAATTTTCAGGGGATTACTATTGCCCATGCTTCTTTTATTCATTCAGTTTTTGCAGGCACTTAATAAACTCAAGTTACTAGAAAACTATTGAATGTGGGTCTATCTTCTTTTTCAGTTTCCTTCTCAAAGCATGTGAAACCATCTCTCTTGCTAAGATTATTTTATTGATTTGTTTAAAAGCGACACAGAAATCATTTGATGGAATTAATATATCTTATCTTGATGAAGACCCATACTAAGCTTCACAGAAAAAGCTAACAGTCAAAAAATTGTTACTGATCCTGAAAAACTCAATGAATTAATCTTAGAGTGAATAGGACCAAGACCCTTACTAATTAAGACTAAAACCATACTATTACCTTCCTCCTCCTTCTGCATTTTCATATAAAGCAGCAGAAGCAGGGGGCAGATATTTTCAAACATGGAACATGGATCTCTTCCCCATCTTGACAAAGTGGGTCATTCCAATGATCGGAAATGGGTTCCTCACAACTATTGTTTACCTACTGGTGACGATCTGTATGTTTCATAGTTTCTTTAAAGTCTGGGGCTTATGTGAGTTAGCTTTTTAGATG
Organism: Rhinolophus sinicus; assembly: GCF_057876585.1. Lineage (NCBI taxonomy): Eukaryota > Metazoa > Chordata > Mammalia > Chiroptera > Rhinolophidae > Rhinolophus > Rhinolophus sinicus. The sequence goes on from NC_142506.1 coordinate 50,228,359, forward strand.
AATGAAAGAGATGTGGGTAGAGATAGAATTGCTACAGTGCATGAATTCATTTTTTTCCTTGATCCTTTCAAATGATAAGGTATTTTATTTAATTGATAGCTGTGATAGTCCGTTCGTTCCTTTTAATCCATTCCAGTCAGACCATCCTTTAACCCATAGTGTCAGCTGTTTTTTCTAGGGGGAAAGTGGGGAGGGGGGAAAGGCAGAAAAAATTCGAACGAATTATTGAATTTTTTTTGCATTGACAACCTCCTCAGGTGACACTCATCCCCCCTACCCTCGCCATGATTCTTATCTTCTTCCCGATGACCCCTGAAAAGAGGAGAAAAGGTGAGGAGGGCCAAAGAAAGTTTACACACTGGGCAGAACTTCTGTCGGAGAAGATATCAAGGGTGTAGAGAACTTCCAGAAAAGGGAAAACCCATTGTAGAAGAAAGGGAAAGAGGCCTTGGAAGGGTGAGTGCACTTGAGCATTATATGTGAAGATGCCAATTTGTGTCTCTTTAAGCCCAAATCCAGTCTGAGTGTGCATGTCTGTTTCATTTCTACCACAAAGAGACATATGTCATGCTTGTCATAATTATGCTGTTGGAGAATAATATGACTTATGCTTTAGGAGATTTGTAAAATCTTTCTGTTGTTACCAAGAAGATATGTGTGTATCAATCTCTCCACAGATTAGTTATAATTAGAAAATGGTATTGAAATCAGATGAGGATAATTCCTATATTGCCTGTGATCGTTCTGAGGAAAGAAGGGGCTAATCTGTTCTTCACTAGATAGCTTTCTGACCTTATTTCATGTTTTATCAAACCAATTATGCAAACTTGAGTCATTCTCTTTACTGACTCTACTCTAGTTACTAGTTCTCTGGCTTCCAGTTCAAAAATTGGAAAGGGAGAAAAAGAGAAACCTTGAGATATTACGATAAATCAAGAATGACTCACTCTCCTAGGGCATCCCACATACAGGTTCTGAAAAACAGCCTGGATATCCTTCTTGGATGACCGAATAGAGGGACTTCTAGGTCAAGATATCAATCTGAGGTGAAGTTAAAGAATATTTGTAAAATTGCTGTGATCTTCATTTGCTTTTCTTTGAAAGGCATCTTTTCATTTAGATCAGTTATTGGTTTGTTAAATATATAATCTTGCATCAGTGAACCTCAAGATTTTCCTGTCTTCAGGTGGTAGATGTCAGCTGATACCTCTGAGAATAAGGATCCATCTGTACTCTCATCCCCTTCCCCCAGTATCAAAGTTGGGATGGCAAAAAGAATTCCACGCAGGAAGTCTGGTAACTTATTCATTAGTCACTCCTGATTATTCATATATTCTCTTTTTTAAGTGTCTATAACTTTTTAATACTTTAGGATATTTATGTTTTTTTGGTCCCTCCCCTTCCTGCTCAGGAGACTGTTTTTTGGTATAGAATTAGCTTGTGCTTATAGTGTGACTGACGTAAAGAAAGTGGGTTCACAACGCATGCTCAAGCAAATTTTGTCCATGAGTGATCCATTGTGAGAGTTAGGCGTGAGGTTCTATGGAGAGTTACAGCCTTTTTTTCATGGCTTCCATTCTTTGCATTCACTTAGATCCATTGGTAGAAGAGTGATTTTCTCAGGTCATTACCTGAAAATGGAATTTTTTCTCTTCTCAGTAGCACTATCATTCATTCTTTGTATCTGTCCATCCATCCATCCATCCATCCATCCATCCATCCATCCAGCCAGCCAGCCAGCCAGCCATCCATCCAGCCATCCATCATCTATCTATCTAAAAAATGGAATGCTTCACAAATTTGCATGTCATCCTTGCACAAGGGCCATGCTATCTGTATCACTCCAATTTTAGTATATGTGCTGCCGAAGTGGGCACCCGTCATGCTCCTTAGAATGGAATGTTTTATCTTCAGAGAATCTAGCCAGGCCTTTCACTGCATGCTTCAGGCCCTAACACTGTATGCCATGCATAGTATGGGTCTCTTACCAGCCTTAAAAGTGATGTTTTCTAATCATTAGACTTTTTGAAAAGGTCGTATATAAATTAAACTGTTCCAGGTTTTTGTTTGTTTCTTTCTTTCTTTGTTTTCAGGGGTTTTATTTGCTACTTTGGGTTTAGCTTTTCATGGAAGTGCCTTCAGAAAGTTGAAAGTGACCCTTCCTTTCCATGTCTTGATCTTTTAAACAAATGGACCAGTCATGGAAGGGGCTAGGATTTGGATCTTGGGTCCTCAGGTTATATGTCTACCTCTTGTCTCATAAAACACAAAAGTGATTTGAAGCCTGGGGTTAACAATTCTGTTTTTGTAAGAGTTAATCCATTTATTTGCATGCTGATGGTTTCTGTTGATGGATGATTCTTGAGCAGATCATTAACATAATTATCAGGTACAGTCAGATGATTTGCCACCAACTTAGAAAATGTTCAGGGATTTTTTACAAGAGCCGTTCATTGTTGTTCAGGTCAATCTTGGCTCACTATGCACATCAGCTGGTGCCTCTAGCTCCATGCTGTGTATAGACTGTGTGAGGTATATATCTGGCTCTCATCCATTATCAGTTTCCTGCCCTGGGGAATTGTTACTATGCATTTTGTTTATTGTGCTACATTTTCAGTATCTTTCCCTTCTCTGGATTTTTAGAAATAGACTAATTAAATACCCCGCTGTACTTTTTATCTTGGGGTGGGATCACTTACAGACTGGGGCACATGGCTTCCCCTCACACTGTCATTGTGTAGTGACATTAGGGAATTTCACAGAAACAGTAAACTAAGCAGAGATTCCATGTGGCATCAATTCGCTCCATGACTATTTGTTGAATACTAACTGTGTGAAGTTTAGTGAATACTAACTGTCTGAGCTTAGTACTTTAGCTTTATGGGATAGGATAGGGAGATTTCAGAATAAGACTGGGCTTTGAGAGAGGGTTAGAGTTGAGTTGTACATGTAGAATTCTAGAAGATATTGAAATCTCTTTGCCTTCTTTCTGCACTAAATTCAAGAGATTAACACCAAGCGGGGAGAAACAAATTTTCATAATCCCAAATAGCATCTGATTCTGAAATTGCTTTTGTTTGACTTCTGAATGAATCTTTTAAAAAAGATTATTTGCTTCCTTATTATTTGATCTAACTTAGTTTGTCTTCCATGAACATAATACCCACAGGTTCTAGGAGTGATGCAGCATGAAGTGGCTGGAAAAATACAAATTGGAAATAAATGTTTGCCTGTAGTACTTTCCAAGGATGGTTGTGTACTTATACATCATTCAAAATTACTTTCAATCAAACATCTTTATATAATTGACTATAGTGTTGACATGATTTAGCTATCCATTAGAAATTTATTCAATAGTTATATTTATGGACACTTGATATATTTAACACTGTATGTTCCTATATTCACTGATTCTAAATTCTTAGCCAATGGTCATGGGTAAAGGGATTAAAACTCATTTGGTGAATATCTAACTTAGTGTATCTGTCCTTCATGTGTGGGTTTCTGTAGACATGTTGGACACCATTAACAGTGTAACAGCTTCCCAAAACCACTAAACTGGTTTATAGGCTCTTGGGTAACTTATTTAATCTTGTGATTTTGTTCCGAGATATTTAGTAATTTTATCACCGCTATGTTTGTAAATCTCTAAGAAAATTATTGAAAAGCATAAAGTTTCATTTGTTCATTTCATTACTTAGTCTACCAGAGTTCCAAAGTTCCAGTAGTTTTGTTCTTATGTGTGTATATCCAAGAGAAATGAGTTCATATGTGCATGAAAATACATGTGTAAGAATGCTTATAGTAGCACTAGTTGTAATAGCTCTAACCTGAAAACATTCCAAACATTCATCAATATTAGAATGGAAGAATAAATTGTGTTATAACTACACAATAGAATACTATACGGCAATGAAAAATAACAATCTACCATTATATTCAGCAACATTGATGGATTTCTTAGACAAAGGCCAATATAAACAGTATGATTCCATGTATATGATGTTCAAGAACAGGCAACAGTAATCTGTGGCAACAGAAGTAAAAATGGGACTTTTGGGGGTATTACTGATAGGAAGAGGTATGAATGGAGCCTTCCAGGATGCTGGCAGTGTTCTGTGTAGTGATTTAAGGGGTGATTACAAGAGTATATACATCTGCAAAAATTAATTGAACTGTTGCGTTTTCTTTACTTTACAGTTGTAATTCAGTAACAGCATTTTAAAAAAATAAACAGTAGCCATTTTAGAAGAACTATTTATTGAACAGCAAAGTACTAACTTGAGCCTTTGGGGCAAAAGAGTTGAAGATGTCTTCAGAGATATGAATAATAAATGATTGGACTGTTGTTGGATAAGAATGTGACAGAATTGTTTGGTAAAGCATAACTTTGTTAAATGAAATTGTTGAAGAAAGGAAAATGCCAAACATACAATCTCTGAAAATGGTGCCATGAGAAAGAAGACAATTTTCTGTAAAGACTTAAAATCACATATTGAAACTTTTATTCTCTAAAAATGAGCATCATAAATTAGATCACTGACAAGTCAATGTTCATTTCTCTTTTACTTCCAAACTCTAGGAGGTCTTTGGAAAATCCATTAGTTGCTTAGTCAGTATGTCATTTCCAAAAATAGACGGGATACTTGCAAGAAAGCTTGGAAATGTGTTTCTCCATGGGGTAGGATCAAATGCAGTTTTCACCCTTGTATCTTTCCAGTGCTAAAAGCACCATCATACTCAGTGACTAGAGCCAGAAATCTAGTTTTGTGTCTATGGAAGGGCCAAAAAGTAACGTCATGCTAACGGCTAACGGGCAGGAGGAGACGCAGAATGCCTAAACAGGCCACAAACTGAATAACGATTCACTGAATAATTAAAAGTGTATTGTGCAATTCTATTCAATAAACTTATACTAGGTGGTCATTCGTATCCTGAATATTTACTTTCTTCTAAATTTTTCACTGGCATGTTGTTGTGTTGTAACTACAAATGAAGGGGAATATTTTGGTTTTATACATTTTCATATTTTCTCTGCAGTTGAGTAACACATGAGGCAGAATATTCAGACGGGTTTCGGTCTAAGGTTTGCTAGTTAAGTAACAATTTGAAAAACAAATTTATTCTCTCTGTTTTATCTGTCTTGAATTGTATCTTATAACACAGAATATTGAGGAAGAGTGTGTGAAAGTCTTTGGCAGAAGTGTGCTCTTCACACGGACGGTTACAGGTGGTGCAGAAAAGGGGCTCAGAGTGGATTCAGGCCAGACTGCCTGCTCTGCCACTGAATGGGTGTCACCTTGAGCAAATCACTTTAGCTGTAAAATGGGGGACGGTGATAGTCACTCCAGCATTGGGTTTTTCCAGTGATCAGTATAAGAATCCATAATATAAAGCCCTTTATTTTTATGTGCTGAGTAATGTTCTCGCAATGCGTAGTTGCCATAAGGTGGCAATACATGGGAAAATGGTCTCAGTAAGAGTCTTTTGTTCATTTGGGGTTGTCATTGACCGACTGTTTTTTCTGTGCCTTTTACTTGTGGTAATTAGCATCACCCATTGAGGTACTAGTGAAATAGGAAGCAAGATGCTGATGTCCACATTCTATAGACATGTTAGATGTCTCAATATGTTTAGCAAGATCGTGACTCATGTAGATGTTGTAATCACAATTTAATGGTTTTCCAATACCTTACTTCTAATCTTAGCCTACAAGAGTTTCTATTGACTTTTAAATGCTAAAAATATAATGTTAAAGTTATAAATAGGACAGATATCTAAAACTAGATTTGTAGAAGGAATTTTGAAGAGAAAAGTACAACTCTGCAGACTTTCATGCTGCAGGACAGATGAAACATTGCTTTCTGATTACCAAGATATTTGAAATGGTGAAGGGCCAAATTATATCTCGCATATATTCTACATGACAAAAGTGGATAAACTGGCAGAAGGGTATGTCCAAAGAATATAAAAGGGAAGATTGTGTATTGTTTTAAATTCAATTTAAACAACTCTGTCTGTTTTCTCTGTACTTATGAAGTGGAGAGAGATGGGGATTTATGATACTTGGTTTTAATTAGAAAAACATTTTGTTTTAAGAGCTTAGTGGTATTTGTTTCAACTTCTTATTCCAGGTTGCTGTAATTTTTTAAAAAAATGAAATGTGAAATTTGGAAATGCAACCTATTGGAATAAAAATTTTATTTAAATATAACCTAATGCCATTTTTTTTCTAAATCAATTTTTTTCAGGGTCACTCTTTACTTTCTTTTTTTTTTTAATTGGTTTTGTTTTGTGTTAGTCGAGATCATCCTAAGAGTTTCAGTGTAATCTAAGAATGAAGACATTGATATAATAAGTAAGGAATTGAGTTTCTAGTTCTTTTAAACACATCCCTTTAAATGAAAATATCAGAAAGCCCAAGATTTTCCCTTGGATTTTTGTTAGTGGATTCCAGTGCTGTGTGGTGCTCTGTTATGTCAGGGATGCTGTACGCGATGTGTGCTTGCGCCGGATGGCTAGTTGGGCCCAGAGCAGGGTGCGCACCTGAGCTGTGGAGTCAGGCAGGGCTGATTCCAGTTCCCCCTTGGTGTCATGGGTCTTTCCGCAATTTTCCATTTGTAGCATCGCTTTCTTCTGTGAATCAATACGTAGTAGTTATTATTTCAGCAGATGTGATTTGAGTACTTTATATGTACCAAGCTAGTAGGATGTTTAATTTCTTCATTCAACTTGAATTTATTTAGAACAGGCCTCTGGCCCTACTCCTCTTGTTTAATAGCTTGCATTCTACTAAGATTCAGGAGAGAAGAGCCAAACCATCGTTTGGTGAGATATGACCGATCTTGTAGTCTAAGCAGGTATTCTCTGTTTGAGAGCACCTTTCCCAAAACAGGGTACGGCATATATTTCTTAGAGGTCACCAAATCACTTCTACGTAATACACATTTGCTTTTTCAAAGTGACATGTTTTGTATGAGACTTGATTTCTGATGTAGTAATGATATATAATGGTATATTGAATGGAGAAAGAGGGTAGAGGAATATATTATCGAGAAACAGTAGACGGCCAGATGATAGTAGTTTTTATTTGGTGAGAGGATGTCCCACAGACGTACTTGAACTTACCTGAAGTTCATGCTTCTCATTAGTTGGAACAACCTGGTATATGGAAATAGAAGACTGGTATCAGGATCTTACACTAAATGAGAATAAAAGTAGGAACCAATGAGAGGTTGAAGCAGTTAACCCATTCAGTTGAAGAACAGCACTCAGATTATTTTAGAACCAAGCGACATAGCTTTTAAAACTGAAGTCTAAAATTTGTATTAAGACCACCACGTGGGAGGAATTGACAGACTGGCAGAGCACACAGAGGCCCTTACTGGTGACTTTACCAAATTCCAGTTTCCTTCTGAGGTCGACTCAGACTGAAAACCAGGTCTGGTGAAGCAGGCAGCTCCCACCTGTGCCAGAGGGTCATTGGGAACCAAGGTAAGAATCGGGTGCACCTTGTCCAAATAGGCTGTGCTTTATTTTCCAGGTTGAGTTCTAGAGTCTTAATCGGTTAGAGATATCAAATATCTCACCAATTAGCAAACTGCCTGCTGTTTCCCAAGTTTTGCTGAGGCTGCCCAAGTAGAAAGTATTGTCTGGTGCCAACCAGATAGTCTGCAGGTATCACTTCTGGGCACGCTCTGTGCCTTGGAATGCTGCTGGATGCCTGTGAGGCCGGCCACCCTGGCTTAACATTAATTGGAAAAGGAGAAGGTGGTAGTTGTAAATAAGACAGCAATCTCCTTGCTTGTCTGGGTAGACTAAAGAAACCTGATAACTTTTTGCCCTGCAAAAATCCCATGCAAGCATTCTTCACTTTTGACTGGAGACTAGTTAAGTTACTTGCAGTTTCTTACAATCTAGTAAAATCATGCACTAAAGAAGGAAACTGAATAACTTGCTAGTGGTCTGAATGCGGCATCACAAGGGTTTTGTTTCCTAATCCCCAGTCAGGGAGAGCCTTTAAGATGTTTGCTGTTTTCATGAAACAGTATTTGGCGGTGCCAAGAAGGCTCTTGTTTCCTGATTCTTATTGGAGCAAAAATCTAGAGATGACCATATCTTTTCAAAGTAAAAAGAAAATTCAAATCAAAGTTGTGGGATGACCAACAGTATGTCTAAAGAGTTCTCTGAAAACCAACACTGTTAATTTGCTAGAGGATTGGGATTAGTCAGTGTGTGGTTGTTCTCTCTTCATTCTAGAGTTTACTGAATTTTATTTGGTTTATCCCTTATCATTTCTATTATTGCTAGTCTTCCTATTGTTGGAATAAACTCAAATGCTTTCGCAGCAGAAAATACAACTGCTAGTTACTGGATCACTAAATTAACACTAACACCTGGCTTTTGTGAGATGTTTTATACTTTAAAGTATTTCATATTATATATTTGATTTTCTCAAATTATGGGAATATTGCATATGAATTATTAACTATGAGGTCGCGCAAGTCCGTGAACTTATCCTACAAAAAGTGCTTCATTCCTCATTGCTGAATATCACTATGGTCACCTTGGAAGAACTCTCATTGGGAAACTATGCATTGATGCCAGCGCCTAGTCCACCCTTCAAAGTAATTTTGGAACTCTTTTTCTTGAATGGCCATCAGAGCTGTCGTTTTACCCTTGATGTCCTGAATGTCATCACAATGTCTTCCTTGCAATATTTCCTTTATCTTCAGGTAAAGAAGACGTCACTCGGGGCCCGATCAGGTGAGTAAGGAGGGTATTCCAATATAGTTATTTGTTTACTGGCTAAAAACTCCCTCACAGACAGTGCCGTGTGAGCTGGTGCTTTGTCGTGATGCAAGAGCCATGAATTACTGGCGAAAAATTCATGTCGTCTAACTTTTTCATGCAGCCTTTTCAGCACTTCCAAATAGTAAAATTGATTAACTGTTTGTCCAGTTGGTACAAATTCATAATGAATACTTTCTTTGATATCAAAAACGGTTAGCAGCATCATTGCAACAAGTTTGTGAACTTAATTGTCCAACTCCGTATATTCTACAGATGGGGAAACAGATCTGTTGGCTGAAGAACTTGTCCAAAGTTACATAGCTTCTAATTTAGGCAAAGACATGGACTGACATGCAGACCTCTTACTTCCACAGCGGCCAAGCCATTGAAAATCTCAAGCATGGGACTTGCACCCTCCCTGCATCCCCTTCCATTCTTAAGCCTCTTGTTTAGTTCGCTTTTACTATTTCGTATTTGCTAATATTTTCCTGTTGCTGTCTCATGAGTGTGTTCTTGGCTGCTTCTTGCATCTGTTGCTCAGTGAGTGCACACTTTCTTTACTGCTCTAATACCTGTGTGAGAAAACAGCAATTTTTACATTCTGTGATTCTGCTTTGGAATTTACCTCTACCTAATCTCTGCAGTTGGCTTATTTTATCTTACCCTACTCAAAGAGGATTTGCCTTATTGGATCTGGTCACTTATACCTCTAATCTAATATTCAGTTTCCAGCGAGGCTGTGCCAAGCCATTTCAGAGGAAAGCAATGTGCTCTCCCTGACTGGGGATTAGGAAACAAACCCCTTGTTGTGATGCCGCATTCAGACCACTAGCAAGTTACTCAGTTTCCTTCCTTAGTGCATGATTTTACTAGATTGTAAGAAACTGCAAGAAACTTCAAGTTATCAGCCTATTGGATATTTAGTATGGAGCCCTTTGATGTATCAGCTTAAAGCTTAGTTATCTAGTATTCCATGTGACGTAAAAAAATTCGTACTTTTTTTAACAGTTCTAAATTAGCAACACACACCATTGTTGACTGATTAAATAACTATTTAAATGTGAGTTTGGTTACTTGCATAATAAATATACTTCACATCAGCTTTCTACTATGTCTTGACATGATTCTGAGGCAAGTTATATAAATTCTTATCTTTCAGTTCTTGAGTTTAGTGGTAGAATTTCAGCTCAGTCATTATTTGAATGCCTCCTTTTCAGTGCTTCCTAAATCTGCATCAGCATTAGCTGTGGAGTTTAAAAAGAAATGCATATTCGAGGATTTTATATTAGAGAAAAATTACTTTTCAGAGTGGAGAGTAGGAACCTTTATTTCAGAAGCCATCTCGGTGGTTCAGATGTCTAGCCAAGGCTGGGAACCATTTTTGAAGGTTATGGTGGGTGGGCGGGGGGCGGGGGAGGCTTCTGAGATGAGCAAAGTGATTTAGACAAGGTTCACTTATCCAGCAGACATTTATTGAATGCCTGCAGTGTATTTATCACTGTGCTGGGGGCTGGAGTGCTCAACACAATAGTCTGTCTAGAGGTGCTTGTGTTTTAGTAAGAATTACCCCAACAATTACTTTCTTGTGTGCATATTGTAGCTGAAAGTGTCCTAAATCAGCCCTGACAAGACTTGTGTGGGAGGTAGGGAGAGTGTTCAGGGAAATCTTCCTAGAGGAATGATACTTGAACATTCTCATCTAGGGAGTAGTCAGAGTTTATCCTTTTGACAATAGAAAATAGAGCAGAAAAATAAAGGACCATGAAATGTTTGCGAGAGGAATGACACGATGAAAGCAGCATTTACAGGACATTGGGCCGAGAATAGGACTGGGGACCCTGGAGGCAGAAGGTTCCTGCACGCGGTGACGTGGAGCTGAGCACTTGTACCAGGGTGAGGGTAGTGAAAGAGAAGAGGGAACATAAGGAAACATGAGAGGAACTTGATATGTGACTGGACATGGGAAGTGAGGAGGAGGAATGAGTCACAGGTTTCTGTACCGAAGACTGGAGGCGATGGTATCCGTGACTGAGATCAAGGGGTTGTGAAATAGAATTGGTGGCACAGAGGACAATGAGTTTCTTTGTCCTTTTGGTCTTTCGTGCATTTATCACACTGTCTGACCTGTGCTTAATGGATGTATTAATTAAAATATTGGCATGGCTGCCTCTACTTGATTTTAAAAGCTGGGAAGTTAATTTCCTCTTTCATGGAAATGTCTGGGCAGGTGTATCCAGGGAGGTTGGAATGGCTCTATTCCACCAGGTTGTGCAGGGATGGATTTCCTAGCTTTTTCCTTGTTTCACTGCCAGCAGGGTATAGTATGGCCGAGGACAGCTTACTTCTAGAATTTTGCCTTTGAGCCTAAGAGAAGAAGGAATTAGGAAGTGGAGAGCACTTTTTGGGAATAGTGCTTTATTGCTGTCCACATTCCATTGTCTATAACTTGGTCGCATGGCTATTCCTAGGTATAAAGTAGGCTGTGAAAAATGTTATTTTGGCTGGCCAATCATATACTCAGCTAAAACTCAGAAGTTCTATTGCTACAAAGTTGAACAGGACTTTGCAACCTGCTACAGAGTTCCTTAGTTTTGTGCTTAGAATTTGGTCACCTTGAGTTGAAGGAGGAAGTAAGACCTCCAAATAGAAGTGCCCAGGAAATAATTAAAGACTCAGAGTAGTAGCTCAGAACTGTGAGCTATCCATACAATATAAATATGTGAGGCCATTCAAACACTATGGATGCACTTGTTAGACTATAGAGAAAAGCTTTATCATTATCCTGCTGCGCTAGATTTAGATGCTCCTTTGTGGAAAAAAAAAACACCAACACACAAAAAACCAAAGTAATACATCTTTAATTTCATAGCAGTGTTTTGGTTATCCCTTGCTGTTATTGTTGTGATGAATTATTGAATCTTTGAAAAAAATTAAACATACTTTTCTGAAGGAGTAAGTAATGCTTGTTTCTTTAAAAATATTTTTATGCTTCGGTTCTTTTTTCTATATCATTTATCCAGAGGTAAAAAAAGAATAGTTTACCTCACACAATTAATTTACTGCTTTTAAGTTGTTTTTCTTTAACGTAAAAAGCTGTTGAATTTTTCCTGAATGTGTTGTTCTACATCGCCTTGCTTTGGTTTCCTCACATTAATTATTATGTTTTCCATCTTATTTTAGAGGAATAACCTATAATTTAAATGGTTTTAAAAATGAATGAATGAATGAATGAATGAGTGGTTATAATATTGAATCTGAGGCTCTGCCTAAGATTCTGTCTGCCAGAGGTTGCAAAGTGGAATGGCCTTTCAGCTGGAGGCCACTGGAATCCTGCACTCTCACTGAGAATCCTGCTTCTGTGTTTAGCCCTCAGGCTGTAGGTGAAGGCATGGGGAATTAAGAGGAGATTTCAGGTTAAAGTTTTCATTATTCTTCTGACCTTGCTTCCCTAGCGTCTTAGTGTATTAAGGGTGCAATGACAGAATGCCACAGACTTGGTGGTTTATGAACAGGAGAGATGATTTCTCACAGTTACGGAGGCTGAGCAGTCCCAATATCAAGGCACCGGCAAATTCAGTGTCTGGTGAGGGCCCTCTTCCTGGTTCAGAGACAGCTATGTTTTTGCTGTGTTCTCACGTAGTGAAAGGGGTGAGGGGTCTCTTTGGGACCTCTTTATAAGGGCACTAATCCCAGTCATGAGGGTTCCACCCTTATGACCTAATTACCACCCAAAGGTTCCACCCTCAAATATCATCATCTTGAGCATGAGATTTCCACATACTCATTTTGGGGGATGCAAACATTCAGCTTCTGGCACCTAGGTCCTCTGTCTCTCAAACTGTTCTCATGAAGGACCAGTTTTTAAATTTCCATTGTTTTCAGATACTTTGTAAAATATGATATTATATATATATATATATATATATATATATATATATATATATACACACACACATATCATATATGATATGTGATATATATATACATATATATCATATATGGTATGTGATATATGTATATATAGATTCTTAGAAAAATGAAAATAGAAAAACCTAAAGAAAGAAATAAAAATCTAAATTCTAAAACATTTCTCCATCATTTTGCTATAAAATTTCTTAGCACTTGCTCTCAATTTCTGTACATATTTATCCCTGAGTTGGCCGGTAACACAGAGGACTTTACAGCAGCCTCTGATCCACATTTTGATTAGGCAGCACTGCTTTGCATCTGCACTAATTCTCATATCAACCTCTTTATGAAGTGTGTCCTCTGTTTTACAGATCAGGACACAAGGATTAAAGCAATTAAGTAAGATGCTCAAGGATATGCCAGGGCTGGAGCAGGAGTCTGACCCAGAGTTGCAGCCAACCCACAAGGGGTCTTTGTTAGAATTAAGGAAAGGTATCCCTTCCCCTGGAAACTCGCTTCCCACCTTTGCTCTGTATACGGGTGTAGAACCGTTGTTAGATGAACTATTGTAGGATGTGACCGTGATCAAATTTATCCATGCCCTGTCTGACTCCCTTGGATAGGATAGACCATCCAGTAGGGGAGTGGACAGTGGAAAGAAGAGGATTAGTGGAGAATAAGACTTGTCTCTTTGTCATTTTATTGTGGATTTTCACAGAATGGTGGTTGAAGTTGTAAAAGAAACTAAAACTCAAGTTAGTGAATATTGCTAGTTTTCAGTATTCCCAGTACAACTTGAGCTCAACCATAAGTTTTTGGGCTATCTATTAATTTTATTACCTAAGACCATCCTTGGATTCCATTATTAGCAATTTTCATGTACAGTCAGTCAAGTAATGGGGGTTGAAAATAACATAGAAAAATATTTAATTATGTACAATAATGCATATGACTACATCCTCAAATCCCTTGGTGCTTCTGTCATCATACTTCTATGAGTTCCCCACACCTAGTTTACAAATTAAATGAAGAAATACAAAAACATGTACAGTAGAAATCGACCAAGGATGTCTCCTTGATGCAGTAATCTTTCAGACCAAAAATTAGTTAATTTTAAACACATTTCTACCTGTGCAGCCTAATTATATTAACTACGCTGTTTCCCCGAAAATAAGACCTAGCCAGACAATCAGCTTTAATGCGTCTTCTGAAGCAAAAATTAATATAAGACCCAATATTATATTATATTAAATATTATATTATATTATATTATATTTTATATTATACTATACTGTATTATATTATATTATATTATAATGTTAAACTATACTATATTATACTATATTATATTATACTCTATTATATTATATGATACTATACTATGTTATATTATACTATACTATACTATACTATACTATACTATACTATACTATACTATACTATACTTTACTATACTATACTATACTATACTAAAGACCAGGTCTTATACAATAGTAAAATAAGATCTAGCCGGACAATCAGCTCTGATGTGTCTTTTTGCTCCAAAAGATGAATCAGAGCTGATTGTCCGGCTAGGTCTTATTTTCGGGGAAACACGGTATATTAGGGTCTTGAAAGTTTTGACTGGGTCATATGTATGGTTTCATTCTCTTCCATGGCCTAATATTGCACCCGTTCAAAGCAGATGTGTCATTGGGTCATATAGGATGCCAGGGAAGAGAAACTAAATGGAGAAATCATTCGCATCCACTGGAAAACTGCTCTAAACTAATAAGGGTTTTAATTTCTTAGGAAATGACAAGGGAGGAAAGAAAGATAATTCCCTGGTACAATTAAACTCAGTAATGAAAAGTTGACAAATATCTCATTTTTAAGAAAACATTAACATGCTTTCCTAAATATTTAACTTCTTATAGATATTTTTATTGCAATGAATACACTGCTTATAAGAGTGTCAATCGCATCATCATGCTGAATATCCACTGAGCTTTTTGAAGTTGATGCTGTTGTTGTTTTTGCTGAGGAAACTGAGGCTTTAGGGTGTTGGAGTACCTTTTCCAGAAAGCCCCATTCAGACCTAGGAATCAGAATCTGCATTTAAAAAAGATCCCAGATGATTTATATGCATATGAAAGTTTGATAAATATTGCTTTACTTACAGGGTCCTTGTTTATAAACCCTACACAGTCCTGCCTCCCAGGGGAGTCTAAGGTACAAACTTTATTAAGCGTATTAGCTGAATCTGATGTAAATTTAGATAATTGAAAATAAACCTTTTTTTCTGGGTTATAGTTCTAATTTTGTAGGTTTCAAATTTGTTAATTCTGCATTTTTCGTTTTTCAAGTAAGCATTCTTAGATCATCTTGTAAAAGTCAACCCTTTTCTCCCCATTGCATCTGTGGTCACTGGATTTTCAGATTGTTCTAGATTGAACAATCCCATGTTGTTGTTTTTTAAAAAAAGGATAAATAACAACTGTGTTTCTTAACATGAAGGTTGAGTTACTCTAGGAGTTGTGAGTTGATCCTTTCAGACATCTCTCCTCTCCTGTATGTGTGCCTCCTGGAATGTGGTAGATATTTACTATTTCTACCTATATTCTTAGACATTTAAATGTAAAGAAACAGTTTTTAATCAAGTTCATTTGAATTATAAATCAAGTTTCAGGTATGAACTGTGAAACAGTCTATGTGATCTTTTAAATGAAATACAGGAATTATATATTACTTTAAAAAAAAAGATGAACCCTTAAACAAACAAACAAAAGACTAATTCTTAAACATGAACTATGCGTGTTTTAAAAAGAAGGAAGTGACATGCAAACACTGGCACTTTTAGAGATGGCACTTGGAAATCAGTTTGGTGAATGGACAAGAAAAGATGAGACTCATCAGTGATTCTAGAATCACTTGGAAGGCTTTTAAAAATGCATATGGATGCTTTCTACATCCAGATATTCTGGTTAGTAGGTTTGTGCTAGGGCCAAAGATTTTGCATTTTTTACTAAGTTCTCAGGTGAGGATGATACGTGCTGGTCCAAGGAACACACTTTAAAAATCACTGGACTAGATTTTGGGAGATTAGTTAGAAATCCTTTGTTTTGATATATGTAGCCTATAATCTAGAAGTAAATGCTGACAATAGAGTTGAGGAGGAGAGGTGAATTTCAAAGACAGAGAGGAGTTACGAATGACAGGACTTGATAACAGACCAGGGTATGCAGTTGAAGCAGAGGCAGTGGTCTAGATTGATTTTTAGATTTCTAAATTTGGTAGGTGAGTGGAAAATGGGCGGGCCATTATCTCAATATTATGGAATAAGAGTGGAAGCTGGATAGATTTTTGGGGAGCAGAACTGATGACAAGTTTGTTTCCAGACATGTCAAATTAAGATTTATGTGGGTGATTTAAGTAGAGCTATCTGTCAGGAAAGTAGGATACCAGGGAGTTGAAGATGCAGTTAGAAGAATAGAGTTATAAGTGCAGGCGTGTATGTCTATAGAAGACAAAGTACGGGTCATTAAGTGAAGAGAATAAAGTGATGAGAACAGAACTCGGGAATATGCCGGTGTTTAAGGGAAGTCACAGTAATTCACCTTCAAAAGGCCTGAGAAGGACTAGCAGGAGCCCTGGAGTAGAGTTTCTCTAAGAGTGTGATCAACATGTCAGCACCGCAATGAAGATCAAATGACATATGGATTCATACGTTATGTACCCATTGCTTTTATGAGCCAGGAGATGATAGGAACTTTGTAAAATCAATTTTGTCAGAGTGCACACCTGGGGCCAGATCTCATTGATCTGAAGTTAGACAGTGGTTGTAGGACAGAAAACATGCCTTCTGTTTTTCTGATCTTAAGTTTCACCTTTGAAGAGGATAACACTATTGATAGAAACACTTGACATATGAATTGATTCATATTTAAGTTATAAGGTATTTTTGTAGCAGAAATTTAATAAAATGTTTAAAGAGCAAATTGAAAATCAAAATTTATATGTTGTTGGGTTTTTTTTGTTTTGTTTTGTTTTTCCCTTTTGAGGAAGCACCGCCTCTTGTGGGGTATTTCCCCTTTCCACAGAAAGCTTTCAGAAATGGCGAAGTTTTTGTGGTTGGATGCTCTGAAAGTCTTCTGTGTTATTCTTTACCCCCATCCCTGCTAGAGAACCAAGAATGCTATTATTGTTATTAAGAATACTGTTTTACTCTGTGAATTTGTGTGACAGCTGGGCACAATTATTTTATTAGTTTCTTGATTGACCCAGCTTAAACCAAAAAGAAAGACAAGGTCAACATATGTGATAGCTGTTAGGGCAGCTGTGACTTCTGGTAATTTGACCATAACCCTTTCTCCTTTCCTCCAGTGTTTCTCTAAGCAGATTTAGAACAAAATGCTGATAGTAAATAGAAATTTCTTCCCTTCACAATATTGGGACAATGGGGTATAGTTTTATAAGCAGGGTTTATCAATGGTGTGTTGGTGTTTGCAAAACATACTTTAAGCATGTTTGTCCAATAGCAGCAGGCCCATCTCTGTTTCAGGAAAACTTATTGTGGGGTTGGGTGATGCTTCAGAACTCTCTGGAAAGCCAGATTTGGATTAGCTGACCCAGCCCTTTGGCTCTCATGCTCATATCCCTCTATTAATTAGTGGGAATGTGGGCCAAATATAGAACGAGAGGGACTACCAGTAAAATAGTGAGCTTTCTAAAAGACCTGAATAAAAGCACATTTCCTATTTTATGATCAAACTGATCCGATCTAGCAAGAGTCTCTGAGTGTACACTTTATTTTGCCCTTCACTTGTTGATCAGTGTTTCAAGGCTCCACATTAAAAAAGGAACAGTTTTTAAATCCCAGGTTGCCAATGATAAAATGTGTAATTGTTATTTTACAGAGACCAAACTAATTTCCTAACCTATTAGAAATGTTGCTTGTTGACAGATCAGGCTCTTAAAAGACTGGTAAAGAGAATGACATTGAAGTCGATGGTGAATACGAGGTGTGGGGGGCAAGTGGTGCACTTTGAAGAGGTGTGATATAAAACCCAAAAGCTCTTTCCAAATCACTGTTGAATACTTTGAACAATGACTTTATTTCTTCTTCATTTAGGATTAAAAATAACACGTTATTAAACATATCACAAGTTCAAATTAACATTTCCCCCTTTTCCTTTCTTTCTTGAGCAGGTTGTCAAGTTATTAAGCAACAAAAGGTCACAAGCAGTTGGAATATTAATGTCTAGCCTTCATTTAGATATGAAAGACATACAACATGGTAAGTATCAAAATAAAAATTCAGCCTTTAAATACTAAAATTTGGGCTGAAGTATATGCTGTTTGGTGGTAAAATTATTGCAGATTTAGAGTTTCTGTGTATATTGAGGTTAGTATATTTCCTGTAAGTGCTACCAAACTTTCTCCCATGCTTGTTAATGGAAGATTTACTATCAATGTGGCTTTTCTGTTATTTCTGTATCTTTCTCTTGCTACGAGCCTGATTCTCATGTGATGTATTTAGTCAGCATTAATAAATATTTAAATTTTGATTCATAAGAAGTACTAGTCCCACTGTACTCTAACTAATTAGACTGTATCTGAGGTATTTGCTACTGGATGCCACAGTCAAAGAGTGACCGGTAAATAGTAGAGAGAGGAGGATCGTGGGGTGTGTGTCAGCCATTGAAAGTAACTGGAGAAGATAGTCCACAGGAGAGAAAAATATGTCAAGTCTCAAGTCTCAAGTGTTGGATGAGCTAACAAAGAAGAGGAAGTAAACCTAAAATATTCTAACGCATCGGCTTTGCCCAGTGTAAGAGTTACAGGGAAGCTTGTTTTGATTGTTGTTGTTTTAAGAGTGTTATTACGATGAAAGGTGTCAAACAGAAGGCTGGGTTGCCATATTAAGTGAGGAAATGAGAACTCAAACCTGTTTAAGAGGCTAAATGATCATATATCTCAGATGTCTTTGAAACATTGGTCAGGTGATTGGGCACGTGTGATTAGTTCTCCTCTTCCAAGATACTGTGAGATGCCTAAAGAATCCCTAAAGCAAATTGATTATACATAACTACTTAGGGGGGAAAACTGGTCCCTCTTCTTTCAGTATTTTGGGACGACTGTAGTGTAAGCCAGTGGGCTTTTCTACACATAGAGGCAGTGAATTATTTTTTTTCTAATAACCATCAAAGATAGTTTCAAAGTATTCTTGCCCACTTATATTATTGTTTGTGATCCAGACATACGGAAGCAGTTGTTATCATTACCTTTTATTATTTCTTTTATGTTGTTGTTTTAATTTATATCTTTAACCAGGCTTATAAAATATTTTTATTTTATTTTTGGAATTAGGGTGATTTTAACATTTTCTAAGTGGCTTTAGTGTCAATATTTGAATACTTTGATTCTACCCTACAATTGATGGACATGCTTATGCCATATTCTCTTATCACATTTATACTTAGAGATATTGCCCAAAGGCAAATAGAGGAATTAAATTTATATTCAGAATGTCCCTTAAGCTTTCCAGAGCCTTAGAAGACGATTGAATTATCCAATGGAATGCCAGTTTACCTATGAAAGAAATATGGTTTCAAGTATAACACAAGCCTTATAAATCATGAAAACATTTAGCTGGCCTTCTAGCTTACCTCTTTATGAATGTGGATTCTATTTATTAGGCTTAAAATATTGTGTGGAATAATTCATAAATAGCCCTGTCAATTGATGAGTAACTCTTAATCACAGTTTAGGTTTTTATTAAACTGTTTTGATGGTGAGGAGACTTTCTCAGGCCAAAGCATTGGGGGTAGTAGTCATAGACTAGGACGCCAAGTCTGGCGCCAAGTATTTGGCGTTTCTAAAGCTGGCAGATGGAGCCCTGTTAAGTCATACAATCAAATCTGAAAATAATGATATGGTCCTTTCCTTCAGTCAAATATTCAACCCGGGTTGAGTTAATAATGAGAACCGTATGAACGAAGGAGTCCGCCTAACATCTGTGTCTGTGGTAAAGCCAGCTAAAGTTCATTGAAAAATTTGCTAGCTTAACATGCAACGCTAACAATAACATAGCATGAATGTCAGTAGTTGAAGGGTCACACAGAATTATGCATAAACTCTATCCTATTAGGACATGCAGTGAATTCTTGAGCCACTTTGAAACTCTGCACATGGTTTTCTAAAAAATGGCCACCTTAAATGTCTGAAGAAGCAAGAGGTGTGCCTTTCAGTTAATAAAGTCTTGTTCTGCCTCTGTATGTTGTCTGGAGCCATGATTTACATATGTGAATCACTTGTGGCCTCTAGAATAAACTCAACTTCTATCAGGATATGCCTCCACCGAGAAATCCACAGAAGCATAAACATCATTGTTTATGGATGTAGAAGCAGCCACAGAATTTATCTAGACCTCCAATGGCAACTTACAGAGGAGCAAACTTTTAGTGGTCAGGTTTCTTTCTCAAGGTCATGCAGCTCTTTAATGGAACAGACCTAACTTACACCCAGCCCTTGTCACTAACCAGGCCTGTTCTTTTCATTCAGACATATGTGCTGGCTGCTTCTCCAAGTTTGTGCTTTTCCTACAACCAGCATTGGTATCTCTAAAACAAAGTTATGTAATACTGTAAGAAAAAAAAAGCAGGACTTATTTTCTCCTTTTCTTCCCCGCTAAAACTCTAGAAAAGGTTAGAGTTGAATTTCCATTGTAATGTTTCTATTTTAAAGTGCCCTGTTAGAGTAATTAGTGTAGAAGATTTGGAGTGTAGTTGCCAAAGGTCTAATTGTGGTCTTGCCACCATCTCCACTGAGCACCATATCACACTTGCACTAGGAAGTGAACACAGATTATTTCCCACAGTGGCACATCCAGAGCACTCAGTGTCATTTACAGTAAAAGGGCAGAGAGGATGGTTTCTTGATTAAGTTTATTAACGTGACAAATGTAAGCAAGGAAGCCCCAAATAATTGACAGAGAGAGAGAGAGAGAGAGAGAGAGAGAGAGAGAGAGAGAGAGAGAATTAATTTAACAATGAGGGCCCGAGTTGCTGGAATGCCGTTGTGAACATGCCTGGTAACTTCTAAATTATCGACCAGGTGATAACAGTTTTTCAATGGGAAGGGTGAAACTGTGGTGTTCCACCTCTGAAAAATCCCACTCCAATGATTTAGAATAATTTGAAGTCTAGGATGAAGGTGTCTGGCAAAGAGGGTTGCCCTGGTTTGGGCTATGGCTTGGGGGCACTATGGATCTAGGATCTCCTTAAACCAAGCTCAAGTGGTCCCTTCAGGCACTGCTAACCGCCTGCTTTTTCACTGCAGGCATTGGCTCCCTGAGTGAATGGCCCGTTGAGTCCCAATTTATTGGCAGGAGGGGTCTACGATCTATTCTGTGGAGAGCCCCGAGCTTTACTATTTGGCCCTAGTCTCAGGAATCTGTCAGTGGAATGCTCAGATTTGTTGGAATGGGCAAATACTCCCAGCAGTGTCTGAGCTGGCTCATTTTTCTGCTTTGTCTCTTCTCTCTCATTTAGCATGGTAATTGCTATCGTGTCAGCTCTTTGATGCCTTTAAGGTGTTTTACAAATATATTTTACTCAACATTTTAAAGTGTTCTCAATGGAAGGTTTGATTCAAATCATCTAGCCTATTATTGACCAGTCAGGAGTATTAATGGCTGTGGTTCCTCTGTTCTGTTTACGTCTGTCTTGTCTAAAGCCAACTGGTATTGTGGGCCTATGGACAATGAATGCTAAATTTTGTTCTTGTGGAAATTTCTATCTGTTTAAACGTGGTTAGTCAAAATTATGCATCTTGAAATGAAATGATATAATTATGTAAACACCTACTATTCCATCAAAAATATAGTTGATACGATTAGTAAAATTGTGGTTATTTTTATCCTTTAGTGTCTACGTCTAATGATTGTTTTTTTCACTTAAAAAAAAAAGTGGTTAAGGATATCTTCCAGGGACAGTAATATGCTTTCAGATTTAAATCAGAAAGTCCAGTGTAGTTTGTGCATTTGTGAGTCCTCATTGGAACCTGTGTGATGTTGTTGTTCTTTTGATCTGTCACCGATTTCCCTCAAAGGCGCTCAGAGATGAGAAGCCTTATCTTGATAATTGTGTAGGAAGAAATTACCTAAGGTTAAGGTTGCAGATACTTAGTAAAAGAATTGCTTTTGGCTAACAGGATACCTATTCTAATATCTTGCGCAATAAAATCTTTTTATTTGCATCTGAAGAGATGGAAATGAATATTGGTTTGAATTTTACCCGCCCCATCACACACACACACACACACCACACACCTTATTGCTGATAGTTGTGTAAAATGGTCCAGAAAGGAGTTAATTTCCATTACAGTGGAGAGAATTGAGGTTCACAGATTAAGCCTGTCTGGGGCTTTACCCTAGTAGGACAAAAATGTGCTTGTCTTGTCTTTGACTCCTAGTTCAGTGCTCTCTGCAGTCTGTTAGCTTCTTTCAGCATGAGGACCTGTGTTACCTAATAAACTGAGTTATGCACCATATGCAAAACATGACTGGCAATAGGGCATAAAACTTCTGGCTGCATGTTTGTTTTTTAGAGTTATTAAAACATTGCAAATATAAATTTAGCAAATTTCATTTATTGCCTTAAGTGTCATTTCATACACATTCCCCAGTTTCTTAGAGAAATGAAATGGATATTTTTTTTACCTTTGTGAATTAAATAAGGAAGAATAGTTTAAAGAAAATTATTAATTAATGGAGTTGCTTGGTCTTCATTGAACTAAACAAAGATAAACAAAAATTTTATAGAAAAAGCAATCTGGGCTAAGCCTGAATTAAAGCAGATTGTGAATACTTATAGGAGCCTGTGCTGCATACGACCTGGAACCTTCTGTGTCTCTTATCTAGGTTACCAATTGCTCAGAGTATGTAGAGAAATACAAAATAATCACCCTAGCACATTTTGTATTGACTAAGCATATTTTTTCCCCTCCTTGTGTCTCTCTAGTGTCTACACTTCTCTGAGTTTTCCCTTTAGTTTCAAGTGTAGTCTATCTGTGATGAAGATCATGAGTCTCGGGCCAAAGTGCTTGGATTTAGGTTATGGACTAAATGTTTGTGACCTCCCCCACCCCAAATTCATATGTTGAAATCCTAACCCCCAATGTGATGGTATTAGGAGGTGGGGCCTTTGGGAGATAATCATGTCTCGATGAGGTCATAATGGTGGGGACCCATTGTTACCAGCATTTGGGTTCTTCGGTTCCTCAAGATACAAATTGAGAGGAAACCCCAGAAAAATTTTCTGACAAATTTTATTAAGCTTATGCTCAAGTTCCAGGCAGGCAGCACAGAGGAAAGGAAGGTCCTTTGGACTGACGTGGGGTCTGGTCTTGTTTGGCTGCTTTCGTAAGCTGGGGACAAAGCAGGCTTGCTCCAGAAGGCAGGCTTTTTGAAAGTAATAGGATTTCTTTACTGGTTACATTGCCTGGTACCCAACCACGTTCCTGCCTGCGCTGTGGGGCAAGATGGCGGACTGCTCATTCTCGCCCATTCCCCCCCCCCCCCCCCAAGAAGGTCTTCTAGTGGTCAAACCTTGATCAACTGAGCAAGCTGAATAGTGGTTTCCACATCTGTATGGAAGTAAATGGTTAGAAGGGAGATACTAATCAGCTATTTCTGCACATATTTATTTATTTATTTTTTTGTATAAGGGATGATACGGTGGTGACAGTCCTGTGGTCAGCTTATCTAGTGTCCCTCCTGCTCAGCAGGCATTCTTTGCCTAGGGTCCAACTCCCTGCACTGTCTCATCATGATAGCATTAACACCCTTATAAGAAGAGGAAGAAAGAGCAGAGCTCTCTGCAAGCCAGGAAGAGAGCCCTCACCTGTTCCAGCCTCCAGAGCTGTCCGAACTAAATTCCTGTTGTTTAAACCACCTGGTCTCTAATCCTTTCTTATGGCAACCCAAGCTTTGAATCCCAGCTCTGCCACCGGTTAGCTGAGTAAACATGGGCACATTTCTTCCTATCTCTGTTCCTAGGTCTCCTCCTTAGTTAAAAGGTTAAATGAGTTCTTTCCTGTAAACGGGTATGTGCACATCTGTGCACACACACAAGTAAATACACGTATCACGTTAAGTAATCAATATTAGTTGTCCTCTTTCTCCTGCATTCTTTAAGAAATGAGCTATGTTTATAGGCTTTGGAGGTGTTTGAAACTCAGAGCCTGGCCAACCAGTGAGGAGAGAGAACAGAAAGGTGTTATTCCTCCTTTCATTACTGTGAACAGGTTCTGGAAGAAGCCTTTGCCATGTGACAATAAGTGTAGCATGCAGGAGCTGTTCTTTCTGATGGAGTTGGAGAGTGACATGGAATGGGAGAAATGGGAGCTCATGTTCAAGGGGAACGTATGTGAGGCAGACTTGATTGTTCTGGCTTTTCTATCAGTGTTAGGGAAAGGCTGAGCTAGTACTGGGCTGTGTCCATTTCTGTTTTCGGAATGTTGCTAAATATGCAAAATATTGATAGTAGCAGCTCTTAGAAGTTATACCTGACCTCATCTTTGGACGAGGTTTGATTGGCAAGGAGGGCAGTTTGTTTTGGAAAATTAAAAGGTTGGTGTCTCCCGTAACTGTGTGGTTTCTTCGTCATCGTCTGTGCTGTGGGAGTCGGTCCCATTCCACATTCCTCACTGTAAAGGTAGCGATGGAAAGGAGTTTGGCTTTGTTGGTGAAGCGCATCTTGCTGAGGGCCAACAGTAGAATCTAAGTAGAGACATGGACAGATGCTTCTCTTTCTTGCTTTGGTGTCATTTTCCTGACAGTTAAACTAGTTTTCAGCTATGAGTGTAAAGTATAAGAATACTTCTTTAAAAATCTGGAAATACCCTTTCTAAACTGTAGGAACGTTGAAGGCTGTTTTATGGTAACCCTTTTCCCCTGTATTTTGATAGCCTACACATGGAACAGTTCTGTTACCCTGTCGGCTGCCACTGAATAATGTTTTTCTCATGAAATTTGCTACCAAACAAGTTGTAGATTACAAACTCCAGGTCTTTTTCATAGAGTTTCTGGTTTCATTCTTGGAGACACAAGCTTTTCGCTTGCCTATTAATTACCATAAGAAAGTTTATCCATAAGCATTTGTTTATTTTTGTAATATTCTCAAAAATTGGGTTCAATGTGGGCAATGTTTTCTTCCAACTAGGTTTTTGAGTGTCTGGTTTCTTTATGAAACTCAAGTTTACAAGGCTCACTTAGAAATTGCTTCGTATACCTTTTTCACCTTTGTTTTAAGTGTTTTCTTCACATGGGATATGGGATTTTTAAGACCTGTTTATTCTATTTATTGAGACATTAAAAATGTAGTTAATGCTGTTGGGAGGTTTAGTGAATGGTTTTCATTGAAATGTGAAGTCACTTAGAATTAGAAATTTGAGAAGAAAGTGGGCTCCATCCAGCGAGCTGTGTACCCTTTTCATCAATTGCAGCCTTGTCGTGGAGTAAAGTGCATGTGAGATAGGTACACTTTCATTAAAACCTACTTTTAGAAATTTAAAATCAGAATATGTTTTAATTTAAAATATGAATTCGTTACTTAGAATTTCTTATAAAAAGAAAGACCTCATAAATCATTTTAAGTCACACACACACAGATGATTAAATCAAGGTAAAATGAAGTATTATTATAAGTTTTTCATTACAGATTCAGTGAAAAACCTGGGTTAAACTTAGCTTATATTTTTATGACATTGTTCCATAGTTAGACTTTCTGATGATACTTTTATGGGAAGGAGAAATATAGCTGAGACTGTTCTAAAACCGTGAGCTTTGGGTATGGGTTTGTTTGTGTTTTTTTTCCTTTATTGCCCTTACTATCTGAATTATGTATCAAGTATTTGTTTATTTTTGCTGCCCCCCCACCCACCCCACTAGAGGGAAGCTCTGTGAAGCCTGGAGACATAGCCCCTTGTAGCTCAGCACAGGGTATTTCCCCCTATAATGCTGGATCTGTTCTTTACAGTCATTCGGTGGCTGAATCTATTCTTTACAGTCATTGGGTGATTGTTCAAGGAATTGCCCAAGTTACCACATGGGGCAGGTATGGAGATGGAGCCCAAGTGGGAGCACGTAATTAATCCCATCAGCTTTGACCCTTGAACCTCTGTGTGTCAAAGGTATGGTTTTTGTAAAACATTCCTTTTGCGTAATCCTTGAGAGGGATGGAAATTTGGACTCTGATTTTGGAGAAAAGGAAAGCCCCTTTGATAACGAGCACCATGTTTGTAATTCAAAATTGATTTCTTCAAATTTCTGTGTGAGTACTGGAGATGAGGAGAGGAAGAGATGACTGGCACTTTTCTACTTTCCCTTGTGGAGCCACCTGTGTCCTATTCCTACGTGGTACATTCTAGAAACACAATCCCAGTTATTCTCAATCAGACCAGCGTCTTGAGACATCAGGTAAAAATACTAAAACACCAAAGTTATGTAATTGAGGATTATCTTTGAGCATAGCTGTAGTAGTGACCTTTCACGCTGATGACTCTCTTGCATCTTTCTTCACAGTGAAACACAAATGCAGACAGAACTCTGATTCCCTGGTAGCACTTTTCAGACAAGTACCCCTGAATATGTAGTAAAATTAACAGTTTTCATCAAATTATTATACACGTATGATTATGATGAAATCTAATAGTACAGAAGAACTTACCATGAAAAACCATAGGCCCCATTCCCCGTATGAGCTCTGTCGTTTCCGTGATCTGTTGTAAAGGCATGATTTTCCTGTTTGAGCCACTGCAACTATAGCAGCTTCATTGAAGGAAATGGTGGAATTTAGGAGGTGGCTTCTCTCTGTGTTATCGACATTATGAGGTCCTTATGCATTAAGTTGTGAGAAAATTTCCAAGTTGAGCACGGCGTTCAAAACGATTACCTGCAAGTTTTCTTTTAATTCTAAGATTTCATGATTCCAAATTTAAGGTTCTATAATTGCTGATAATAATAATAATAATAATAATAATAATAATAATAATAGAAGTAGTAGTAAGATAACAATAATAGCAGGCATATAAAGTTGTTACTATCAGGCCCGCAATAATCCTATGAGGTAGTTGATGTTATTATCACCATCTTAGGGATGAAAAAACTGAGGCATAGAGAAGCTAAAGAAAGTTAACCAGCAAGTGGTGAGGCTGTGATTTAAACACAAGTGGTCTGGATCTAGAGTCTGTATTTTGTACTTCCTGTACCATTCTCAATGGTAGTGATTGCATCAGTGACTTAAGCTGGCAGAAATGGTGCATGATTTTTTTGTTTTAACCCATGGTTCATAACTAGAAACCAGTCTACTGGCTGGCGACCATGGTTGCTATTTGTAGCACTGTCCTCTGGCGATGTGCCATCCAGCTAGAGTTCATCTTCGTATTGTGTATGTTGGGAGTGGAGAAGGTAGGTAGTGAAGACACATAGAAAGAAAAATTCCTATAAAAGGGGTTACTTGATGGATACTAGAGGATTTACTTTCAAAATTCCTTCTATTGTAACTACCTGTCCTGTCTTGCTGTCAGTTCTGTGATTCAGGTAATGCTCAGGTGTGTTTTGCTTGAGAAAGTTGCAGAATGGAGGGTTTCTCTCTATGGCCGACTTCTCTACCAATTTGAGGGATAAGGAGGAGAATGCATTCCAAAACTACGATTACCTTCGTAACATAGTTCATGTGAGTGGTAGACTATATTAGAGTGACCCGCCAGTCTTACTGGTGTAACCACTGGCCCCTGTCCTTACTACAAAGAAAGATGTCAGCATCGACCTTAATATTAGGGGGATCGTGATTTATTCATTCGTACTGTCTTCTTTTGTTCTTTTATTTCTTCCAATATTTATTTATTTATGCACTCAGATATTTACTGAGAACCTACTTTGTGCCATGTTCCATTCCTGGCACTGGGATACAGAAATGAAAACAAAAGAGACCAAAAAAAAAAAAAAAAGCCATGACCCTGTAGAGCTTACATTCCAGCAGGTGAGGAAAAAAAATAAGCAAACAAATAAAGAAGCAAAATGTATGGTATGTCAAATGGTGCTAAGTGCCCTGAGGAAATGAACCAAAGCAGGGAATGCAAAAAGGGAGCACAGAGTGAGAAGTGAGGGAGGAGTGAATAAGAAAGTGGCATCTAAAGGGTGTGAGGAAAGGAATCCTGGAAATATCAGAGGGCGAGCCTGCTAGGGAGAAGGTCAAGTGCAAGGATCCTGAGGTAACCATGTCTTCCTTGAATATTAAAGTTAACAGCCACTTGCTGGGTGTGTCTGGAGAGAGTGGGGGGGGGGGGGAGTTTGAGATGTGTCTGGATAAATAACGGGGGTGGAGATGGTGTGTGTTCATTGCATGGAGGGCCTGTTGCCTTTTCAGGACTTCGAGTTTTATCCTGAGAAAGATGGAATGCCATTAGAGGGTGTATGCAGAGGAGTGATTGTTCTGATTTCTATCTTCAAAGGATTGGACTACTGTATGTCAATGCAGTTATATTATGTCTTTCTGCCGTTTTAAAAAATTTAATAAATGGAGAATAGCAATGGGTTTCATCAAGATGATGCCTCCCTCAAAATTGTTTTCCATTTTTTTAACTCTCTTTATGGTCTGAGTTAATAGAAGACAGCCAGAGTCTCCTATCTGTTTCTACATTCATTCTATTGTTATATGTTGTTTTGGTTGAAATGTATGAAGAAAATCTGGCCTCACCGATAATGTCGCTGAAAAGGGAGAAGTACTTTGATATTTTTTTCAGATTATGATGGATATTATATTCTTAATACTACACCAACACTCAACAAATGGTAGTTTCCTAATGGTTAGTTACAATGTAGGATTTGAAAGGCACATCAGTAAACTTTTCATCCTACATTACGTTAAAAATAAAAAAGGTTATGCCTCACTCAACATTAAGTACCTGGATCTGGTAACATTACCTTATTTAATTGAGTTAAGGCTTTTGAGTTATTTAGATGTTTGGTAAAAATAAATAACTTTGAGAATATTGAGTTTATTTAAATGAAACTGAACAGGCCCTGCTATTTTTTGAAATGGAAATGTTTGAGTAGTTCTAAAACTGCACACTTCGTATTTTTGAGATGGATTCTTGATTTATTTCATAATTGAATTCACTCATCTGTGGGCTTTTGATCCTGGTCACTATTATAATGCACATTTGTTGATGCCTATTGGTCAGTGCCCACTCTTTAAGTTTACTTTACAACTCTGCAAACAGGCTTTGGGGCTCCTGGCCTTACTGTAGCAGAGCAGTATGAACTGGCATCAGTTGCTTTTATCTCGGCCGTAATCTCTGCAAGAAAAGATTCCTATCATCCCCTGCACGTAGCAGAAGGCCTGGGTGTCACAAAGAAATGACATCAGTTTCCTAGCATCTGTGATACTCTTGAGTAGTAATTTCAGAATACTTAGTGAAAGGCTTGAAGTGTTGAAATATGATGTAGTCAGGGGAGTTAACTTTTAGTCTCAACTTTTAACTCTTTCACTCTGTGCCAAAAAGGAATTCGGGAAGACAGATTGAGTTTTCCTTAGTGGTAGCTGGCAGGTGCAGACAAGTCTACTTACTCTCATGGGTCCTCAACTAGAAAGAGGGGAGGGGAAAGGGATGTGATTTCTCCGGGAAGTCAAGTAACAGGAAACTGCTTCTTCCCAAACAACGAGGACCATAATTTCAGCTGAGACTAAAATTTAAGTTCTTTGGCAGAGTATTTTAGCCACCAGCAACCATTTCCCCTATGCAGATGCATTCAGATGGACTTTGTACACCTTGAAAGAAAAGAACAAATGCAAATGCAAAAGAATGTTTAAGTGTAGGAATTGTGAAATTTGAAGTACGTATTATTTTGTTAATGGTCAGAGTTGTCATGGGATTATTTAAGTACAGGAGCAGCTAAGGAAGGGTCATTAGCAAAATTTTGTGATGGTGGAAGGAGGTTCCTGGTCAATCGAGGCAGGAGGTATGGATTGTGGAGAAAGTTCCTAGATTTTAGTTTAGTTCTTTGGATGGAGTCTTTAAGAAACATTTATTATCCATAAAGCACCCTCAGCTTGAACTGTAATATTTATCTAGTTGTGGGAAGGGAGAGAGATGAGACTCAGAACTTGTATTATATGATGGAACAGATCTGTAGTGAAAATTCATGGTGCCCAAGGTAGATTAAACCTCTCCTCCCAGCAATGCTTCCACTTAAAGCTTTTCTAAGCAATGATACCCATCCTCTGTTTTACTATTAGCACATATTACCAGTGATAAAAGAATGTCGGGAAGTTCTGACAATAAATACATTTTTTTTTAGTTAAAAAAAAAAAAGAATTTATAAGTTATGAGAAGTATGAATGCATCTTGTTCAATTAAATAAAAATGTGTGGTGCATTGCAGCTGCAGAAGTGCTGATTGTCACTGGGTGTTTAAAGTAATAAAGGAGAAAAGGGGTTTGGGAGAAGGAAAATTGATAGTCTCCTTTGTCAAGGCATGCCACTGAGCAGTGGGTGGTAGTTACTGGACTCTAGAGAATGGGCTGTGAGGACAGGACAAGAAAGAAGCAGGAAAATTCCTCCAACAGTGGGCATTCCATTCACCAGATTTAATTAAACTATCCAAGTTTAATTAAAGCTCAAAAACGTGAGTGGATGAGTTAGAATAGAGGCCATTCCATCTTATATTTGAAAAGCATGTATTTTATTTACAAGCAACTTTCTATTAAAATGACGTCAGAGAAATCCGAATGTTTGAAACTCTTCCCCATATTTAACTCATCCCTCATTCCTCTGGACAATGAAACATTAATCCTTATATGCAGATATACACATGAAGAGAGAAAAAAGAAAAACCTTCATTAGCTGAACAAATGACAAAGTATGACTAACAGACACATAAACCAGTGCATCACATTTTTGCAAATATTGACTACATCTGAAGTAAACCATGAAATTATTCCAAGGACATGATGATAAATATCATGTGTGTTCTCTAGATTTTTCTTATTTTTAAGTATTTTGGAAACATAGTCATGAGGCACAAGTTGTTAAGTGAAAGTCATCTCTGGAATACAATGAAAAGAATTACCATGACATGTCAAGTTTTGGTATGTAAGCTCTGATCTTCTTAGTCATGTGTTATTAAGTCCGCAACTAAGTTTTCTATATTTTGATGCATTTTTAATTTTGAGTGACTACACTTCTTGGTTCCTTCCCCTACCGCAACATGTCTGCCAATATGTGAATGCTAATATGTAATATACGAAGGAAGCCATTTAAGTGCTTGTTTAGATGAAGTATTTTAAAAAAGGAATTAAAAAAAACATAATCATAGTGTTTGTAAATTCAAGCTTTCTATTTTGGGTTTCTTTCAAAGTAAGACATCAAAGTCAGATAGAATTACACCGAAGAAAGTATGACTTATTATCTGTATGAGTTATTTTGGCATAGACATTTTAAATTCTTGATTGAGTCTGAACTTATAAAGCAATAGATGTGGTTGCATTAATAATAAAATCAAACACTGTGTTAGAGCATGTTAGAAAACAGTGGCAAATGTGACCCTCCGAGTTAGGGCGCTATTTTCAGGGATACTTGCTGAGCTCTACTTTACGAGAGCATAAATGTTTACCTAAGCATGAAGGTGAAGGCCCTCATGCCCAATAAAGGACATTTTGCAGCGCTGGTTTACAGAAAACATTCAACAGACAGTGGATGTTTTACACAAAGAACAGTGCGTTGTTTGAAACTATTTGCTCATCTGTACACTATGCTTAAAATAAACACTATCTGGGAATATGCCAGTCTTTTTTTCTACCTCCTTTGTTCCACACCCTAAATTTTGTCACCTGCCAAAGTCAAATAAACCTTATCTAAACAGTTGAGATAAGCCCTGAGTCGGACTGGTATGGTCAAATCAACAAAGCTCTCCAAAAACAGAAATGAAATACAATATCGCTAGATTAAACAGTCTACAGTGGCAATCATGTTTGCATTTAAAGATTTTATTCCAAAAGGATTACAGTCTTGGTATCCATTTTTTTCCCCTGCCTAGACAAGAAGGCGGCATGCTGACTTTCAAACAAAATGCATTTGTTCTCTAACAATTTAGCTTGTACAGCTCTTATAAACAAGGCCCATAGGTGTATGACGCCTACTGACTTAATCAGTAACTTATGTCGTTAACCTTGTGTAAGCAAGTATGTTTGAGATGTACCAGTGGTGGATTGAGTATCAGATTTATTTTTCTGCAACAGGAAAGCCTTTCTTCTTGTAGCCTAAGTACAAAATCTAGAATCCTGGCATTTCATTGTCTGTCTGTACCTTACAACAAAACCCCACCAGGTTAAACTGCCTGAAAAGAGGAGATAGAATCAATGAGTGTGATTTCTAGATTATAGGATATCATAAAAATTCAATTAGTTTCCTTTCTAGGTCACACAGCATTTTAATTGTTTTCTAATAAGGTGTAAATGCTTACAAGGTCAGGAAGTGTCTCTGTTACGTTTACCACTATATCTGAGAAGAGTGCCTGGCGCAGAGTTACAACTCAGTGAATATTTGTTCAATGAATAAATGAACGATGTGTTCAGGAGGATATTCTTTTTCTTTGTAGATGAACACAAACGTTTTGGAAGTGTTGCATCAATTGCTGATGTTTAAAAGCATGTTTCTGAAGTGAATATGTTTTGACTTACAGTTAAATGGTTCCCTTTCAACATCACACTGTTGAACTGGCAAATTTTTATTTATATGTCATGGACAAATGTCATCTCTAAGTGTCAGTTTAAAAACTAATGCCCTTCTCGTATTATTGACATTTGTGC
The DNA here is from genome assembly GCF_057876585.1 of Rhinolophus sinicus. Lineage (NCBI taxonomy): Eukaryota > Metazoa > Chordata > Mammalia > Chiroptera > Rhinolophidae > Rhinolophus > Rhinolophus sinicus. Next base: position 50,260,913 of record NC_142506.1, read on the forward strand.
ACTTCTTGACCATTGAGTAATTTATACACTGCTTGCTGATTTGAAAATACCCCATTTCCCACTGTCCTTAAAAGACGTCTCCACATAGTATTTCAGTATAGCCTCTACTAGAGTGGGAATTAGCTCACTGGACATGGATGTGTGTATTCTGGGGTGCGTCCCTCATATTTTGAGGCACAAACAATAATGTGAAATATACATCCTTATTTTCTGATTTAAATTTTGTTTTATAAGAGCCATCATATCTACAAAGGTATATATGATATTTAGACGTGTAGAGAGGACTGAGACCCTTCCATTTTTAAGTATCTGCAAGGACTGAAATAGAGGAATTCCCTTTAAGCCTCACAATAATTACTGGAGGACGGTATCAACATTATCATCAATATATCCATTTCACATGTGAATAAACGGACTCAGAGCGCTTACCGGGTCTCTCCAAGAGACACACACTAGGTAGTCTCAGGTCCGTGTTTTAAATTCAGGCTTGTGTGAATCCAAAGCTTGAGGTTTAAGGTTTCAAGTCATTTTGGGGAACACCAAGACTTTTGAGTTATTATTTGGGTAAATGAAAACTTCTCAGTAAGTATGTTACTGTATAAACTGGGAACTTGAGTGGCAAGTGCAATAATACAATTTTGAAGTCTAAGGAATATAAGAAATGGAATGCCACTATTTTAATTTGGAATCAAAAAAAGAATGCTATTGGTATACTTATCATTTAATTTATTATGGTCTTTAGATAATCTAGAATTACTTGGAATATTTGTTATTCAAGAACTGGTGTGTTTTCCATATATGTTAAAAATGTGTAGCAGCATGTCTTCCGTGCTGGCGTACCTGTGTTGTGTGCACGTATGACAAGCCCACTCCCAGGTGCTCCAAGCACGTTTGGTGGGCGGATGTGAGGACTGCAAATGTCGCATTCATCTATTGCCGTGTGAACTGTTCAGATGAATATGGTACCAAGTGTTTTCCTTTCTCGGAGAAATGTTAGTTTTAATAGGTTGTTGGATGCATTAGGTTAAGCCAAGCAAAGCGAAACAAAATTTTAAAAATGGCTTGTCTGTACCTTTAGGAAACTTTTGTGAAGTAATACATTTTGACAGTTTTTACAGTAACTCCCCAGGTATGCAGATTTTCAGTTGGGGATTAATGCATGAGTATTTCCTTACAAAGGAATGCATATATATATATATGCTCAGTTGTCATCCAATTGCAAAGGTTTCTATGCTTTATTGAGTTCCAAATAAAAATTTAGGGATGATAATTTGAGGCATTTCTACCAAACTGTTTTAATTTTTTTTTCCTTTTTATATCTTTGTGGCAGGACAATTAAGGCTGCACTAGAAACTCCTCAATGAGTAAAAACTGATGGGTTGCATCCCCCACAGACTGTTTTTTTTTTTCTTTCTTTCTTTTCCCCACAGACTGTTGATGTGAAGGAGGAAGAGGAGGCGTGGTCCTCTAGAAATGACTTCCTTGTTCTCCTTATGCCTGGGTTCCGCCTTCCTTTCTCACGTGATGGTCATGTTAATGTAGGACCCTTTGCAGCCGCTCTTGTTGCCCTTGACAATATTTGGCTTTTGCTTTCTCAGGTGTGGCTGCCTTTGGGGATTTAAGGGACCATAATGCAAATACATGACTTGTAGTGTGTCTCTCTTCAGGTTAGCTATATAGCTTCTCTCTAGAGGTTCGGTCATGATTTGTTTTTCGCCCTATACGATTTTTCAGTTTTCTACTCTATGTAGATAGATCATGCTGGCGTGAGTTGATGATGGTATCTAAGACAAGATCCCTGCTATCAGGCTTTGAAAAATCAACTTGGAGGTACAGAGCACAAACTTCTATACAAAAGAAGGACTATCTGAAATGTATCAGGTGAATTGTACTTGCGTTTAAGGGTGGAATCAAGAGGTCAGCAAGGGCTGACTACCATGAGCCATGGTAGGTAGTTACATACTACTCAGGGAGGGTTTCAGAGATGACTTAGGCTGGAGCTCGAAATTGCTATTTTGTGAGTGATAATTTGTCCACATTATCCACACTTTTCAGCCTCCGCTTGATTGTCGGTGACCATGGGAGACTATTCTGGCTGGTGAGACATAAGTTGAAGTCTGCTCAGAATTCATAATTAATAATCATTGCACATACCTTCTTGTTGCTTTCTCTTTTCTCTTTTACTTTTCCTGGAATGTGAATGTGACAGATGGAGTCGTGGCAGCTTTTTGGTTTTTTCCACATGAGAGAAAGATGTTTAAAAAACATTGTATTTTTTGGGTACTAACTTCTCTTTTAGACCCTGAATTAGTGCCAACCTGCCTCAAATTCGTTTGTCATTATTTCCTCAGCTATTCTTTTTACAGTTGAAAACAATTTTTAACCAATACAAATATATTGAACACTTTTGCCATATTGTCAAGTGGCTAAATGTCAAGCATTTATTCATATTTCAAATTTGTCCATCACTGTACTCTTAACTAAAGGGCTGATATCACTCCCTCGATTAGCCTAAAATGAGCCAACCTTTTCAGCCAGGGGAGGGCTAAGGTATAAACAAGTGTAAATGAATAACATTGTTTTCCACGTAGTCCATTTCTTTCATTTTACTTCCTAAAAAATGAAAGGTTTTGGAATTCAGCTATTATTTAACTTTAATTCTACCTGATTTTATATATATATATATATATATATGTAAATATATGATTTTTAAATCTCTCTCTGTTCTCCAACTTTTCTCACTTTGTGTTAATCGCTTGTGCTTTATCCACCTGTATGAGTATTCCTCAACCTTATATTGTTCACTGTTTTAAAACCTAGAGACAACCACGAATCTAGTTGGGTAAGAAGAGAGAAATATTTCTGTTATTAGATAAAGGCATCCAAGAGAAGATAAGCTGAAAAAGGTTTCTGAGTTATGGTCTCTCTTCCAGCGTCAGAGCCCCTGAAGTTTCCCAGAATCCTTCTGGGGAGTAGGCAATATCCCGAGTGGGTTTTGTGACCATGGGGACTATCAGGGACCGGGCTTCTGGCCGGGCTAGAGGTGAGCCAGGTGTTGTTTACCTGGCAGAGACATAGTCACAGGGCGTGTGTGGCTCTGTAGTTTTTACTGCTGAACTCACTGGGATCTCTTCTCAGGAGCTCGTCAAAACTCATTTGTTTTTTTTCTCTAGAGCTCTATGATTGGGATGTTGGCCTCCCAGAATTGGTCTAATTTTCTTGACTTTTTCTCTTTTTGATCTGCTTTTGGGAAATTCCCTCACATTTATTTTACATATTTTCTGTTGAGTTTTTCTATTTCTGTCACCATGTTTTTATGTTTGAAGACCATTTTTTTCCAACTAGAGTGTTGCAATAATCCAGGCAGTAAGTAGTTGGGAGTGTCTGGGGACAGGGTGGTAGTAATGAGTGGTGAGGTGAGGTCATATTCTGCGTGTATTTGGAAAGGAGATCCAACAGTATTCACAACGTATTGGATGTGAAAAGGGAGAGAAAGCAGGGAGTTAAGGGCGGCCCCTCTGTGCCTGGTGGGTGGAGTCTCCGTGGGAGAACGGGCAGAATGGGTCTACCTGGTAGAGTCCGTGTGTGCATTCTCAGAAGTCTGTTGGTCCTACACATTGGGAGTTCAAGAAGGAGGTTTTAGGTGGGAGATGAGAATGGAGGAGGATTTCTCACCCACCATGGGACTGGGTCAGATCCCTAAGGGTGTGAGTGTAGACAGAGGTGAGAAGAGGTAGGAGGATCCCTAGGACCCTCCAAAACTAAGAGGTTGGGAGAGAAGGAGCCAGCAAAGGAGACGGAGGGGTGGGGAACATTATAAGTAGGCGGAAAAGGAAGAGAGAGAGTGGCATCCTAGAAGCCCAAGTAAGCACATGTATCAAAAGGACGGAATTATTAACTGTGTCAAATGCTGCTGGGGACTGAGAATTGTGCATTTGGATTTCACAGAACTGAAATTGCTAGTGACTCAATAATCAAAACCAAAGCTTGCTGGGGTGGGATTAAGAAGAAAAAGGTAGAGAATAATATGGGGCAGTGAGTATTAGAAACCCTTTAGAGGCTATGGAGGCGTTTACTGCCTTTTTTTCCCCCTCACCCTTTTTTTCCTGATTTTTGGTCTCTAGCATCTGTGTTAGAGGCTTTCTGCAGAAGATTCGATCCTTGGCTATCTGCCTTAAAAGTGGGAGAGGTAAAAGCTGATGAGAGGGCTGGAGGCCCCTTGTAAGGCCTTTTGATTTTGAGTTTAGTATAGCATTACCTGGGTACATTATTTATTGGGCAACCACAAAGACTGTCTTTTGTGCTTTCCTCATGGGATAGTAAGATTGCCTAGAGACTTCCAGTTTCCGTCCTGGGGTAGTAAAGGTCTGTCTGGCAGTTTTTTGTGCCCCAAGATGGGGAAGACGGCTGGCTGAAGGTGGAGGTTCTACATTCAACACGGAGTACTGCATATGGTCCCATGTTTTCGATGGAGTCCTCTGGCCTACAACTGTACTTACTGTTTCTTTGTCCAGAGACTTTGTTTTAATTTGTGAAGAAAATAAACCTGACAGAGTTGGGGAGAGAATTTTCACAATGAAGGTGTAACTGACACCATTCACCCAGTGCCCCATATTTCTGGCATTTCCCCCTGGACCCTCAATTGGACAGATACCTGGTGCTGACAGTTTCTTCCAGGGTTGGTTCTCAGTGTCCCCACTGACACCTGTGGATTCGTCATGTTAGGGCTGCTGAATAAGGTACAACTAACTTCCATATTTTGTTGCTGTCATCACTTTTGTTTTCTTTCAGTCCTTATGAATTCCTTCCTCTAACTGTAATTATAGTGGAAACTTAGGAGAGAGCAGAACATTGATGCATCTATTTACTCTGCCATCTTAATCCAAGATGCTTCACCTCAAAATAAAATGAAGCAATTTGAATGTCGGGTGATGCTCTTAGGATTTTGACCATTTATTAGTCAGTCACTTCCAAACTGTTACTTTGAGGAATTTTTCCACCTGATGATTCCATTTTTTGTCTCTGATTTGCACAAGCTCTGCCTTGCACTCATATTGTTGTGTAATCATTTGTTCATGCCTTCCCACTTCACCATATTGTGAGCTCCTCTACATAAGGGAACTGATGTCTCCAGATCCCTAAAGTGTTTTCTATTACATTTACTAAAGAGATAATAAATATTGTCCAATAAATTGAATAGCAACTACTTCCCCCCCAAAAGGTAAACTTTTTTGATTCACGTAAGTATAAAGTAGACATTAACTTAACACATATACTTTTCCCTGATTTTAAAGTATAATGACAAACTGCTCACAGTTCCTTGAAGAGATCTCTTACAAAATTGTGGTTCCCAGTAGCTGTGATATGATGACAAGCCTGGAAGTATTTTAAAAGATGTTTCTGATCTCTGCTACTTAAGATGAGTTTCTACTCAAACAAAGGTCTTTGCTTCTCAGCAATTTGCAAGGCTAACTTCATCTTAGCTTTTCCTGTGGCTTCTGAATTCCACATGGGATAAAGATGGTTTCTCTAAGCTCTTGCACTCTCTCTTCCTCTGTCAGTGAGAAGAGGGCATGAACTGTAAATACAGGCTGATTTGCACTCATTTTGTGTTTAAGCTTCTGCTGACTCTGTTCCCTTCCCATATACCTTAACCAAAATCAGTGCTGATGGTTTCATTGTGGGTACTTGTTTAGTTTCCCATGTTACTATTGGTATAACGGAAACTGTCATTGTTCTTTTTGCCGAGAATGCTTTCAGCCTAGTTTGTCTAAAATTTCTCAAGATACAGATTCGGAGAGATATTAGTAAAATATTTTTCATATATGAATGTTAAAGGGCCCATAATAACGATAACAACACTAACCAATATTTTATGAGTGTTTACTATATTCATGGCACTCCTTCCAGGTGTTTCACTTGTATAAGTTAATCTCCGGCAAAAACCCAGTAGGGTGAGTGTTCATATTAGGTCCATTTTTCAGATGAGGAAATTGAGGCACTCTTGGTTACACAGATAATAATAATAAATGGTAGGCCCAGTTTGACTTGTGACTCCAACCGTGTCCCAATGCCTTCCAGAGCTATTTGTCAGATGACCATATAACATTGCATATTATTATCTTTGTGGTTTATGTTTTGAACTATCAAGTCAACTAGGGTGAAGTTAGTTGTTTATGAAAGGAAAATCGGGGTGATCTCAAGGAATACCCAGTTTGTTTGCTAAAGTTAGTTTGTTTTCAGGACTGCTAACCTCAGCCAATTTTGACCTTTGAACGTTGAACAAAGATGTTTTCTTAAGCTTCTTAAGTACTTAGGTTCTTATGCATACAGTGAATTGGGTATGATCATATAAATGTAGAGAGAAGGGTCTGTCCATATTCATGTCCCGATGTATCTCTAAATTATATTTCATATCATCTTTATCTCAGAGATTAGGAGGCTTAGCTGATTTATAGGCTCCATTTATACAGGAAGTCAGCTTTCCGGACAAGTACATTACATCTTCCCACTGAATTACGATGCCTCTCCATTTCCTCTGTGAACTTGGAGCCTAATAGGAAAGCAAAAACCTCAATAAAATGAATGCATGGTAGAGAGCAGTAGAGAAGCACCAGTGGATTTGAAGTCTACGGAACAAACAGCCATGAATTAGCAACCTGGTGTGGTGGCAGCCTCTCAGGTGGCCTCCAAAGATGCCCACCTCCTGGTCTTCATGCTCCTGTGTTATCTCCTCCCCTTACGATGGGGGCAGGACTTAGTGACTCAACAATGAATAGAATATCACAGAGGTCACTCCCAAGATTCTGTTACCAAGAGAAGGTGGCCCTGTCTTGCATGCCCTTCTCATTCATGCTGAGGGAAGCCAGCTCTGTGAACTGCCCTATGGAGAGACCCATTGGGCAAGAAACTGAGCCAGGCTTTCAGCCAACAGCCAGTGAAGAGCTGAGGCCCTCAGTCTGAGGGGCTGAATCCTCTCTGCCAACAAACACGTGAGCTCGGGAATGGAGCCTGCTGTATAACTTTCATATGAAATCTCAGCCCTAGCCAGCATGATTGCAGTCTTGTGAGAAACCTTGAGACGAAGGCACCAGCTAAGCTGTGTCTGGATTTCTGACCCACAGAAGTTGTGAGATATGTTTGTAGTTTTAAGCCCCAAGCTTGAGTGTAATTTGCTACGCAGAAACGGGTATCTCATACTCTTAGTGATAAACACTGTTAGGTTTTCTACTTTGGGGGTCTCTACCTCTAGTTTAGCAGATCACACTGGAGGGAGGAGGGATTAAGGCAAGAGACCACAGTGGCTGGGATAAGTGTTCAGGGCTGGTGGAGGGAAGGGGCCCCCACGGGCAGCCCTGAGGCTGCTCCAGTTCTGTCCCATGGTGGAGACCCCAGATTAAAATAAAATCCAAGGTTGGAGTTAGTCAGGCACTAAATGTTGTATAGCTTAAACTGTTGCATTCAACAGGAATAATCGTATCATATTGAATTGCACCAATAAAGCAAACTACTTTTCTGGCTCCTGAAAATGTGTGCAACACATACAAATTTGGTTAATTCATATTTTGTGAACTTTCATTTTACATGACTTTCATTTAACACGAGCTCTTGAAGTACGGTCCATTCTTTTCTGTGCAGTTCTTTGGGAGTACAAAAACAATTATTTTTATCACACAGACAGACAGATATGTTAGGTTGCACTCTAGTCTGTGGGTGATTTAAGGTGAGAATAAGAAGTGTGTCCACATTTCTGGTGTTGAAGAAGGTCGCTGTGCAGAAAAGACCAAGTGTGCAGGGAATGGGATATAGATATGTGACTGTCACCTGCTTGTGTACGTGTGTGTACAATGTCATGTGTCTAGCATACAGCTGTTTTCTACGTTGGGTCTATAGTCCCTGGTTGTTTAGAATTGCTCTTTATGTAATTGTCTTTATGCAATGCAATATTTTAAAGTAAAACATAGGTATTTTTGTTTTGTCTTGGATATTTTATTTTGAGACATTTTCAATTTCTTAGGTTAGATTGACTATTTGAGTTCTAAAATAGGCCGTTTCACTTTTCATTTTGTAACAACAGGATTTAACGAAAAGGGCACTGGATCTCAGTGAGTGTGTACCAGTGGACTTCCTGCAGGAAAGAGCTATGTATGGTCTCAAGTTTTGAATATTGAATGCAACTGTTTAATTTTGAACCTAATTTTAGTCTAGCGCATTCTCAGCTCTGTCTCTAGTTTCTAACCAATGTGTTCACAGATTATATACATTTTAAAATTAATTACTTAAATTATTCTGAGGCTTCTGGAATTATCTTTTTTAGTATAAAGTTGCTTATTTATTTGCACATGATAAACATATGCTACAGACATGTTATTATTGCACTTGATAAAGCCTCAGAGAAAGTTAGTGTCTTGATCAAAGACACACAGCCTGTCTGTAGAAAAGCCAGAAAGAGTATTATATTCTTCTACTTCCTGGTCACGTCCTTGGCATTTTATAAAGTTTTTAGGCTTAAAAATAAAAATTGCTGTCCATTTGTGCCTGGAGAGATTATTAACACACACAGTCATTTACAGGTTATTTAAAGAGAGTGATAAAACTCTCCATATGTTCTAATCCTGGTAAGTTAGCATATTTTACAAATAAATGAATAATCATTTAATGTTCAAAAGAGGCCAGAGTTTCCTCGCAACACCTCCTCCGTCTTTACACGCTTCCACATAAAACAGAACAGATGCTTCTTGGTTAAGTTGAAGTAATACGTACATAATAGGAAAGTAATTAGAACTGCTTTATAGACCTGCAGGGGAATGGCTGGGTGGGAAAGGTGATGAATCCCAGACAGTGATGGGTGTTCCTGTATGTCTTAGAGCCAAGAGCAGGAAAACGAGTGTGAAATATTTGGCCTCTAATGTGAAGTATGATCACATTAGCATGTAGTTGAATATTAGAGAATAAAGTAATCTGAGTAAAGTAGTAAAGATTTATCACCAAATATCTTAAATTTTAGATTTATTTATGTTCTGAAATCTAAGTCTGATGCTTAATAGTTTAAATATTACGTTAAAAAAAAGAGTATAATTTACAACCCCCAATAGCTGTATGTCAGGCTATACATTTACTTCCAAAAGTTCATCACTGAGGTTGAGAATGCCAACCCTGTATAGATACAGTTGGAATTTTTTTCTTTGGTATGTCAGGGCACTAAAACATAAACAGCAAGAAAAAATAGAAACTTTTAAAAGTTTGGGTTAGATAATAAGACTTATTAGAGCCAGAAGAGTTGGACTATTGTGAAAACTCGAAGAGGGAAATAACATTAACCAACCACAGGCCAGATCCTTTTACGTTCTACTCCCTTTGGTCCCCACAAAACCCAAAACATTGCTAATATTTTCTATTATTTCCTTCTCCCCTCTCTCCCATAAAGAAACTAAAACTTGTCAAGTAACGTACTTGAAGTAATATAGCAGCAAATAAAATTTTAAATTTAAACCCAGTTAGGTTTGATACCATGGGCTATGTTTCTTCCACATCAATAATCTATTCCATAAACATTGTATTCCCTTCTGAGGGAATAAGGGACCATCACCTTGCTATAATCTCAATACACAAGTGTTTTTCTCTCAAAAAAGACTGAACTGTTGTTATGGACTCAAGAAATTTTTGAGTATCGTTTTTCTTTAATCTTTTTCCACCTTTAAAAAATTTTACACACACACACACACACACACACACACACACACACCCCCGATGGGGTGCGGGGGGGCTCTACTCATAACCACTTGTTTGTAGCTTTTCAGGCCTGAGTAATTGAACACATCCACATCCAATAGCTCCGATTTTAAATTATTGTTACTCAAGTAGCTTTTAACCCATCCAGTAAGGTAGAATAGCTGCTGAATTATAAGAAACACTTTGCATTTGATGAGTTCATGTGTGAATGCTTTATATTATTTCCTTCATTTTAGAATTTGATCAGTTGGAAATGTACCATCTCCCTAATCACAGATTTTAAGGGAGGGAGCACTGGAAGATACCACTAAAAATTTATGAAGTCTAAGTCCTGATTTCTGAAACGTTAAAATGTCCATTTTATGTTGAGAAAATAGATTACCTCGATACCCTTAGCCTTTCCCAAATGATGTCTTTTACCTTTATTTCCTGTCTATCGGCCAGTATCTGAGCTTCCTTATTTTCAGCTTCTTAAGCATGACTATATTGTTCTGTGGAAACTGCTGATTCCCGTTGAAGTGTGTTAGCATCTTGCAAGTGTAAAACTGTATGGAGAAATAGTAACAGTGTTGCTTTCCATTGGGAGTTCCTGTGGATGATTAAGTAATGAGGTTTCATGGGTTAGAAACTTTTGTGACTTGCTTAGGACAATATATCTATGGTTAGGACCTTATGGCATTATATTGAGTTATTTGGTGGTACCTGATACTGCATGAGATTAAAAGATGAGGAAACTCAGTAAATTCACAAGTAAGGATTCATGTGGGGAAAATCTGTAGGAATAATATTACGTTTTAAAATGATGGATAAAGTCAGAAGACAATTGTATCTTTTATGAGTTTTGACTTGAATATGAGAAAATCTTTGAAAGATTTTATTGTGTGTGTTTCTTTTCCTTGTTCTGAGAATGAAATCATACACTAAGTTGACTACTAGCATTTCTTTTGTGGTTTTCCCATCAGTCTCGTTGTGTCACCAGAGGAATAATCTCATTGGATTATTAACTAATGAATTCCAAAGTCAGAGACCTTTGGATTCACTGTAAGATTTTCTTTAAGGGGTAGGCTGCACTGATCCAAAGGGAGTAATTTCATACATGAATTTGCTAGCTTTATTTGAGTTTTACGCATTTTGTTACATTATTTATAGCCATATTACCTCCAGTGAAAATCATTTGTTAATCCTTTTTATTCAATTTTTGAAGTATGGTCAAAGTTAGTTGGGCTGTGTTTTTACTGCTTTGAAACATTAAACAGTTTGTGATATGTTTGCCTTATGTGGGCTAAGGAGTGAAAAGATTTGTATGAGAATCTTAATCAAATTTTTAGATTGATATGTGAGACCTAATTTTTTAAGAACTGGAGATAGTGGAATATTATTAGGATGGGGGTATCATATTCTACTTGCTATAATATTTGTTGCTGGATCTGGGCTCTGTTCCCAGCTCCAAATAGAAATGCTAAATTATCTTGGTTAGAATTCTCATCCATCGTATGCTTCAATTTCCCACTTGTCTTTCGTAATTCTTTCTTGGGATTTTGCCAGAGTCAACTAGAAAATGTCTCATGTACTTTAAGCTTTCAGAGAAAAGACATTGTAAAATGCCTCAGTTATCAAAACCTATCTATCCACTTTGTGATTTTTCTTCCAGAAATCTTTCATTTCACAAGAACTTCCCTGGCTACTTGGCACAAATCTGATTAGGACAAATTCACCTTATTTCTAGCTAATATGCGTATGTAGGTAATACATTATGCTTTTGATTAACCTATGTCCAAACTGAGTTATAAAACACACTGACTCCAAAATACACTACACTTCCCAGGCCAAAAAAAATGCATTTAAGGACATGCTCCCAGTTTTTGATGATCCATTCCACGTCTTTCTTGGGTAAGCATGGGTGGTAGTTTGTGTCTGTGCTAATATGAATACTGTAATCAAAGAGCTATTCTTTCATTACAACAACTTAAAGAATTATAACAGGAAATGCATCTATTATTTCTATCTTAATTCTATCAGTTTAGTGATTAGAATTAACCTTTGTCATATGTCTTTAGGTACATTGGCAGATATGAGCATTTATCAATGTAAAAAAAGAATGTGGCAGTGTCAGGAGTGATTGGCCTGATTTTCTGTTATTAAACAAAATTTTCAATTTCATGCAGTTGGTCCTTGAAAGACGCTCACAGTTTATCTTTGACTGGGCCATATTCATGAGACTTTGTATCTGTGAAGCAAGTGAAAGCCTTAACACTTTCCCCCTGACTCCACTGAAATCCCTCGGGGTTGGTCTTTGTGGCGGGACCAATGAATGACCTGAATTTAGATCCCCTACACCTTCTCAGGGCTGGAGATGGTCACTGCTGCTCACTGTGGCCAGACATCTTTTCACAGCTGGCTTATAGCCATTAATAGTCTGTCTTTTTTTTTTTTTTCTTTTACAGCTGTTGTGAACTTGGACAATTCTGTGGTTGACCTGGAGACTCTTCAAGCACTCTACGAGAATGTGAGTAATAGAAGGAACTTTGAGCATATGCTACACACACAACTGTGTCACCGTACACATCTGCACTCGTTGCTTTAATAGGGAAATTTGATTTGGGTGCACTGAATTTATGTAAGTACAGCTTTGTTAAAGTACTTTCCAGGAACATATTGGACAAATGTGCAGTTCGTAGTTTTAAAGACAGTGAGTTCAAAGCATGCTGTATATGAGGTCATTCACATTCCCTCTTTTTATCTGTAGTCATAGTAAATACTTATATGGAAGTTTTTTTGAGTTGAATATTGTTCTGTGCACTAACTCACTTAATCTTCATGTGAGAACTATAGGCAGGTACTATAATTACTCCCATTTTACATAGAGGAAATTTAGGCATGGAGAGTTTAAATGACTCGCTCAAGGTCACCGAGCTAATGTGGTGTAGCTGGGATTTAATTAATTTTGTCTCCGTTTCTCTAAACTGCTGCAGTTTATTTTGCTAAATGGCAGGATATTCAGGATTTCATCTAACAGCACTTTATCTGAAGAAGGTGGCAGGAAAAGTGTAAGGTGTCAGAGGAGAATGACCAAAGCATGGTGTTGTCCATGACTGCAAAGTGTGATCTGCACAGTGATACATTAAATAGTTTTCGCTGGGACATGGCATTAAATACCATCTAATGGCATCGATTCCCATTGTGAAAAAGCAATGCTCTTTTCAGTGTTTTTGATTATATCTATGAGAAAGTCTCAGTGTGGTCCTATTTTGTCTCTGATATCCTTGGGTTGTTTTTGTTTTTTTGTTTGCTTGTTTGTTTGTTTGTTTATTTGTTTCTGATCTTGCCTGTACTCTGCCTGGTATTTAAGCTTCTCTGCTCTTTGGGGGCCTTAGTTCATCCTTGCCTTATTTAGTACCAAGTCAAAGATTTCTTGGCTCTGGGAGATTCACGTGTGGGCACGATGCAAACTCTCTTCCCAGACCACTCCCTGAGGGCAGTGTATTCAACCTGCTTGTCCACTCTTGAATTTGATGCTTTTTAAACATATGTGTACATGGTCTCCCCTGTGAGATTGAGACCTTTGTAAGAGAAAATATTTCTCTTAGTGCATTGCACAGATTTTGTTGCTCAAGCGTAGAGTTGGTACCCGGTCAGCACAGTGAGCGTAGGCTCTCAGTCAGAACAAGTCATTAATGAAGATGGAGAGGGAAGGTTTGAATGGTTTATTATTATGTAGTTGTCGCTACATAATGGAAAACTAGAAAAAATAAATCATGTATTTACTCTATTAATAACCCAGTGAAATGCAAATTTAAAATATAATCATTTTAGAGGTATAGAAAGTTTTCATTTCTCGTGAATCTTTTATACCAACCTTCTCCCAACCATGAGAGCCATATGGAAGAGATGAGGAAAAATAATAGGTACAATAATTTCTTCAGCAGGTCCTAATAATGTATGATATCAGTGTATATATAACTATTTTTGTGTGCATATATCATGTATATATCTATGCACATGTTTATGTATGTATATAGAATATATGTGTATATTATTTGAAGATATGAATGTCTTAGGTTAACCTGATATATCCATGTGCAGGAATGTATACAGAAAAAAATGCAGAAATTGAGGATAAATATATTTATGAGGGAAGTTTAATTTTTAGTGATTTAAAGTATCTTATTTGGGAGTTTTCAGCCTCACAGTAAACTAACTTCACAAAATATCAATTCCTGACTCTGAACAAACTCAATAGCCTCCTAGAATTTGTGTCTAAATTCTTATCCTCATTGTCCATGAAAATAGATCAAGTATTAGCTGGCATTGGTTAAATTTGTGGTTTTCTTTTTGTTGTTGTTGTTATTAAACTTAATGGTTCAGACTTTTGTTGTATGAGGAAATCAGTTACTTTTTTTGGTGAGGGTGGCTCACAATAATATTAGTTCAGGTAGCACTAACAGCCATCTTCAGTAGAGGAACTTAAAGAATCCATGTGCATAATAGGTAATTATATATGCAAATAGATAATTTACATGCAAATAGAACTCATGCTAATTCCTGATTAACATCCATTAAAGTGCAAGTCCAAAGAAGGCAGAAATATTTGTTTATTCATGGCAATATCCCAACACCTAGGGTTAGTGTAGTTTTAAGACCTCCTTTGGGCTTGCTATTATATGGTTTTCAAATCCATTTTGTCTCCTCAGACTGATTAATACTCATTGGAATAAGGATCTATATTAAGCCTCTGTTTCTGCTATTTTCACTGTTTTTGTCATAACTTTTTAAAAATTAAAGTATGGTTTGCATGCAAAATTGTATTGGTTTCAGGTATATAACATAGTGATTCCACACATATCTTACAATGTGCTTACCACACTAAGCCTAGTAAATCTGTCACCAGGCAAAGTCATCCCACTATTGTTGAGTACATTCCCCTTCACTTATTTCACCGTCCCTCCACCTCCATACCCTCTGACAAACCTCAATTTTTCTTTGCTTCTATAAGTCTGTTTTTGTTTTGTTTTGTTTTTTAATTCCACATGTAAGGGAAGTCATGTGGTATTTATCATTCTCTGTCGGACTTACTTCACTTAGCATGATACCCTTTAGGTCATGTATGTTGTCCACATGGCAGGATTTAGGCCAGTACCCTGCTGTTTTGATTACTATAGCCTTGTAGAATAGTCTGATATCAGGTAGCATGATACCTCAAACTTTGTTCTTTCTAAAGATTGCTTTGATTGTTTGTGGTCTTTTGTGGTTCTGTATAAATTTTAGAATTGTTTTAGTATGGAGAAGGCCATTGGTATTTTAATAGGGATTGTACTGAATTTGTAGACTGCTTTGTATAGTGTGGTCATTTTAATGATATTGATCATTCAAATCCACTCGCACTGTATATTCTTACATTTACTTGTGTCTTCTTCAATGTCTTAGAGTTTTCCAAGTACAGTCTTTCACCTACTTTGTTAAATTTATTCCTAGATATTTTGTTCTTTTTGATGCAATTGTAATTGTAATTGTTTACTTAATTTCTCTTTTTGATTGTTCATTATTAGTGTAGAGAAATGCAACAGATTTCTGTATATTAATTTTGTATCCTGTTACTTTACCAAATTCATTTAATTATTCTTTTAATTTTTTGGTTGATTCTTTAGTGTTTTCTATGTATAGTAGTATCATGTCATCTGCAGATAGTGACAGTGTTACTTCTTCCTTTCCAAATTGGATGCCTGTTATTTACTTTTCTTGTCTGATTGCTGTGGCGAGGACTTCCAATACTATATTGAATAATAGTGGTGAGAGTGGGCATCCTTGTACAATTCCTGATCTTAGAAGGAAAGCTTTTGGCTTTTGATCATTGAGTATGATATTAGCTGTTTGTCATAGATAGCCATTATCATTTTGAGGAAAGTTCCTTTTATATCCACTTTGTTGAAAGTATTTTTTATTATCACAAATGAATGTCGAATATTGTAGGATTTTTTTTTCTGCATCTATTAAGATGACACATGATTTTTACCCTTGGTTTTGTTGATGTCGTGTGTCACATTAATTTTTTTGTGGATATTAAACTATCTATGCATGCCTTGTATAAATACCACTTGATTGTGGTTAATCTTTTTAATGCATTGTTGATTTTAATTTGTTAGTATTTTGTTGAGAATTTTTGCATCTATGTTCATCAGGTAGATTGGCCTGTAATTCTTTTTTTTTTTTTTTTTGTAACATGAGTACTGCAGCATTTTATTAGTTCTGCACTTTTTCTGGGTCAGGGAGCACCATATGTTCATGCCACCAAATGAGTGAGCCGCAGTAGTTCCTTGCCATACCTGCTAAATCAATCTCTAAGTGGAGTGGCTCCCGTGTTTACACTATGACACCCTCCTGTTCTCTCCTAGCTCTAGGAGAGGCGGCTGGGGATGCGATACAGCAATCCTGCAAGTCTGCCAAAGAACTTGGATAGTGCGCCCACGCTCTCCACGTGTAGGGCAATATAATCATCGGTGCTCCCTGGATCCTTTTGTCCTGGAGTGTTCCCCCATCTCCCAATAGCTTTCACAGTTTCCCAACCTTCTCTATGTGGTCTTTCTCACCAATTTGTTGTACAGAAGCTCTCTAATTGGCTTTCAGTTGTCGCTCAGGAGAAATTACATGAAATATAGGTGTGTATCTGATGTGTTCTTGGGAGAGAGTGAGTTCAGTGTCCCATGCTGTTATCTTGCATCCACCTCCTTTGTAATAACTTAAGAGACTGTCGTGTGCTAAATAATTAACAGTTCTTTCCAGGGGGATCTGGTAGCCCAGTCACCCTTTACTGTGTCCTGATATATATAAAAAGTGATGATAAGCATATTGGTTGAATCTTTGAAAAGTAAGCGAGGATATAAAATGTTTACATATTTTAAGAATTCTGAGTCATTAAGGACAAACTAATGCTGACCTATTTGCCTATAATTGTCTTCAGTTTCTTAGGGGTAAATGCCGAGGTAAAAATCTGTGATTTTTGATTGCTATATAACAGTAGTAGATAAAGGCTCCCCAGTTGTCAATTAAAATACCTCTAACAAAGCAGGGGACTTTTCCTAAATGAAAAGAGACTTGAAATACTTATTCCCTATTAGTGAAAAATACATTTATTTAAATCCCTTCTTTCCAGTTGTTTAAGCTCTTAAAAGAGTTATGATCATTTGAAGAACAGGAGATCTGAATTTTTAGAAATGATAATAATTTAATGTTATTATGTGCCAAGCACTATTCTAAGTGCCTTACATGTATTAATTAATTTGATCCTCTAAGTGACTTACTTATGAGTTATGAGGAAGAAGTACTATTTTTATCTAACCCATTTTAGAAAAGAGGAAACAGACACAGAGTGGCTCTTTCAACTCAGAGCTGGGTTAACACCTGTTTACCTCCATTGAGACTGCCCTCTTAAACAGAATTTTTTGCCTCCGGGAGATAATGGGACAGAGCCTTCCAGGAGGAGCTGAGACAGCACTGTGTGGTGGAAAAGAATATGTGATAAAATAGTCAGAAGAAGTTTGTTCATATTTCAGCTCCACAGCTTAACAGATACATGCCTTTAATAAGTTATTTGTTCTTTTACAGTTTTTATTTGCTCATTTCTAAATAGGATTTCTAATTAACATCAACTTTTTGTCACCATTAAGTTGATGAATAAAGAGTTTTCTAGTAGACCATTCAGTACTAGTATGCCTCTTTTTTTTTTTTTTTTTTTTTTTTTTTTTTTTTTTTGTGAAAATAAGTGGGCAAAGAACTTCAAATAACAGTGATTGTCAAAGTGTAAATGGTAGGATTAGGGGAAATAAAGGTTATGTACCATATAATTCCAGTAAAATTGATCCTTTTGCTCAAGGGTCAGAAGATTTTGCCAAATGAAGCAGAATAAATGCCTATAAGTTTACATGCAAATAAATTAGTAGGAAATACATTTTTTTAAAAATTGTCAAATTCAGAACGATACTACTATATTCACAATCATTTGAAATTTTATCTTTTATCTTTGGAAATAATCTCAAAGATACAATAAAGTTACAGATATAATACAAAGAACTTTTTTTTTGTTTTGTTTTTCTTTTTTGTATCATTTGGGAATAAATTGTCAACTTATACACTGTCACCCCTGTTGGCTGTTTGCTTATCTTCTTTAGAGAAATAGCTTTTGCCCATTTTTCAATTGTGTTGTTATTTTGTGTACTATTGAATTGTGAGAGTTCCTTATATATTTTGAAAATTAACCTCATATCATACACATGATTTCCAAATATTGTTTTCCCTCTTGTCTATCTTTGCTTTTATTGCCTGTGTTTTAGGTGTTATCTCCTTGAAATCATTGCCAAGACCAATGTCATGAAGCGTTTCCTTCCATTTTCTTCTGGGAGTTTTACACTTGCAGCTCTTACATATAAGTTGCTAGTCCATTTTGAGTAGACTTTTGCATATGTCATCAGATAAGAGTGCAATTTAATTTTTTTCAATGTGGCATCCAGTTTTTTCAGCTCCATTTGTTGAAGAGACTATCTTTCCCCATTGTGTATTTTTGGCACCTTTGTTGAAGGTGAATTGACTGTATATGCATGGATTTATTTCTGGGCTATCTATTTCTGTTCCATTGGTCTATATATTTGCCTTTATGCCTATATCATACTGTTTTTAATGCTGTAGCTTTGTAATATAGTTTGATATCAGGACATATGATGCCACTATATTTGTTGTTCTTTTTCAAGATTGTTGTGCTCTTTTGGGTCTTTGTTGTTCCATATGAATTTTAGACATTTTTTCTATTTTGTAATAAAAGTTGGTGGGGTTTTGATAGATAGCATTGAATGTGATTACTTTGAGTATTATTGACATCTCAATACCATTAAATCTTCCAATCTATAAACACAAAATGTCTTTCTTTTTCTGTCATGTTTAATTTTCTTAATCAATATTTTATAGTTTTTAGTGTATAAGTCTTTTACTTCCTTAATTAAGCTTATGCTTATGTCTTTTATTCTTTTGATGTTATTCTAAATGGGATATTTTTCTTAATTTTCTTTTTAGGAAGTTCATTATTAGTATATAGAAACACAGCTGATATTTTTTTTTGTATGTTGATTTTGTGTCCTGAAACTTCACTGAATGCATTTATTTGTTCTAGCATTTGTGTGTGTGTGTGTGTGTGTGTGTGTGTGTGTGTGTGTAGTTGTTAGGGTTTTCTATGTATAAAATTATATCATCTTAAAACAGAGACAGTTTTACTCTTTCGCTTTCTGATTTGGATGCCTCTCCTCTCCTCTCCTCTCCTCTCCTCTCCTCTCCTCTCCTCTCCTCTCCTCTCCTCTCCTCTCCTCTCCCCTCCCCTCCCCTCCCCTCCCCTCCCCTCCCCTCCCCTCCCCTCCCCTCCCCTCCCTTCTCCGCTCTCCTCTTTTCTCCTCTCTTCCTTTTCTCCTCCCTCCTGTTCCCTCCCCTCTTTTTTCCTCCCCTCCCCTCCCCTCCCCTCCCCTCCCCTCCCCTCCCCTCCCCTCCCTCCCCTCCCCTCCCCTCCCCTCCCCTCTCCTCTCTCCTCTCTCCTCTCTCCTCTTTTCTCTCTTCTTTTCTCCTCTCTTCCTTTTCTCCTCCCCTCCTGTTCCCTCCTCTCTTTTTTCTAATTGCTCTGGCTAGATCTTCCAGTGCTATGTTGAATAGAAGTGGTGATATTGGGCATCATTGCCTTTTTCCTGATCTTAGCATAAAAGCTTTCAGTTTTTCACCATTGAGTGTGTTATTAGCTATGGTATTGTCATATATGGCCTTTATTATGTTGAGGTAATTTCCCTTTCTTCCTAGTGTATTGAGAGTTTTTGTCATGAAAGGGTGTTGAATTTTATCAGATGATTATAACTTGATTTTATCCTTCATTTTGTTAATGTGATCTATCACATTAATTGATTTTCATATTAAACTATCCTTGTGTCACAGAGATAAATCCCACCTGGTCATGGTGAATGACCATTTTAATGATCTGTTGAATTCAGTTTGCTAGTATTTTGTTGAGGATTTTTGCATCTAACGTTTATCAGGGATATTGGCTTTTGGTTCTCTTTTTTGTAGTCTTTTTCTGGCTTTCGTATTAGGGTAATGCTGGCCTCATAAAATGTGTTTGGAAATAGTTCTTCTTCAGATTTGGGAAGAATTTGAGAAGAAATGGCTTTAATTCTGTTTTAAATGTTTGGTAAAAGTTGTCAGTAAAGCCATCTGGTCCTGGGCTTTTTTTTGTTGAGAGGTTTTTGATTACTCATTCATTTTCCTAAGTCATTATAGTGTGTTCAGACATTTAAAAATTTTTTTAATTCAGTCTTAGGAAGCTATATGTTTCTAAGAATTTATCCATTTCTTCTAAGTTATCCATTTCATTAGATTATAATTTTTCATAGTTGTTTCTTATGATCCTTTTTATTTTATGGTATCAATTGTCATGTCTCTCATTTCTGATTGTATTTATTTGTCTTTTTTCTTCTTAGTTATTCTAGTTAAAGATTGTCTATTTTATAATTTTATTTAAAAAAACAGTTTTATTGATTTTTTCCTTTTTTTGTATTTTTATTTCTATTTTAATTTTTGTTATTTGTTATTTTTCTAGTGTTTTGAGATATAAAATTAGGGTGTTATTTCTTTTTTTTAATGTAGATGTTCATCGCTATAAACTTCCCTCTTAGTACTGCTTTTGCTGCATCCCATAAGCTTTAATATGCTGTGGTTTTACTTTCAGTTATCTCAAGATATTTATTAATCTACCGTTTGATCTTTTTCTTTGACTCATTGGTCAATGTGTTGCTTAATTTCCACCTATTTGTGAATTTTCCAGTTTTCCTTCTGCTATTGACTTCTAGTTTCATTTCATTGTCATTAGTAAAGATATTTGCTATGATTTTAGTCTTCTTAAATTTGTTCAAATTTGTTTTGTGAATTCTAACATGTGATCTATCCTGGAAAATTTTCTGCATATGCTTGAGATGAATGTGTATTTATTTTATTGTTGTTGGGTTGAAATTTCTGTGTATGTCTGTTTGGTTCATTTGGTCAGATGTTAATCATGTTTAATGTTTCTTTGTGATTTTCCATTGGCTATTTATTATTGAAAGTGGTTAATTGGAGTCTCCTATTTCAGAAAGATATCTATTATAAAATGCCAAATATAATAGAAAGTATCTATTGTGTAGTTATTACAATATTATTGCTGTTTTATCTTTTACAAAATAATTGAATATATAGCCCTTTTATGTGATATTTACACTTAAGAGTTCTTAACATAAAAATTATTACATAAAAATGATATCTCAGTATTTGAGGATTCTTATAATAATAGTATATGAACCATCATTATGAGAAGTCAGTATAATTATTTTAAAGTCCTTAAATGTAATGTGTTCTAGAACAGATACACTTACATTTTTTTAAACTATTCTGTGCTATGGAGAAACAAGTAAATTTGAGGAAAATGGAGATTTCGCAGAGTAGTGGATACAATTTTAAATATTTTGTTATTTAAAAGATGACATTTTAAGTAGGGGTTGCAGAAGATGAGAAGAGGAGCCATGTGGCTATCTCAGGGATAATATCCTGCCTGAGGTGAGAGCAATCCTGATACATTTAAGCCAGCGGAAAGGCCCAAATGAAGTGGTGTGAGGGAGGGGAACGTAGTTGGAGATGCTCAGAGATGTATTGAAGGGACCAGCTCCTCTAGAGCCTGGTGAGCTTTTGTGAAATTTTGACTTTGAGTAAAATAGGAAGTTAATACAGGGTTTTGATCAGAGGATTCATGTTTTAGAAGGAAAGCTCTGACTGCTGAAGAATAGATTATGAGGAGGCAAGGTAGAATGTCAGAAACTGTTAGGAATAAGATATAATAATGGCTTGGACCATAGTAGAAGCAGTGGAGCTGGTGAGAAGTAGTCAGATTCTGGAAATATTTTGAAGAATAGGTCAACAGAACTTGCTGATGATTTACATATGTACTGTGAGAAAGAGGAATCAAAGTTAACCCCAAAGATTTTGGCCCAACAATGGGAGCAGTAGGGTGACCATTAACTGATAAGTGGAAGTGGTTTGGCAAAGGATGGGGGAAATCATCTGTTTTGGTCATGTTAGGTTTCACTTATCCATTCAAATGGACATGTGGATCTTGGCAGAAAGTGGGACGTGGGGCTCTGGGTGATAGATGGCCTATTATTGTGGGTCCAATGGGAGACAGAAACCACAGAACAATGTAAACAGGGAAATTTATTATAATGAATGCTTAATCTGTGGTGGGAGAGTACAAGGTTGTAAGGATAACTAACTGGTACCCTAGGGCTGACGGAGAGTACCCAAGGAAGGATAAGAACCCCTTGGATGGGGGGGGGGGTTCTTTCCCTAAGGCTGTGGTACAGATATTCCTGAAGCTGCCAGGTTTTCCTGGACCACAGAGGGTCCCCAATCTTTTGGCAAGCAGGAAGCAAACATCTGTGTCGCAGGTGTGCCACAGTTGGTGGGTGGGCGTGCAGGAGTCAGGATGCTGCACGGAGCATAAAGCTCAGAACATACAGTGTCCATGTTGTGAGAGCCCAGGAAACAAGCCTCAGGCGATAGGTGAGCCATAACTGGTGCAGGTGCACTGTGCATTGTGTCTATAGGGAGCTAATTGGTCACTGGGCTTAGGCTGGGACTGGAAGGTTTCCAAGAGGCTCTGAACACTCTCAGTGCGCTAAGCTGGAGCGGAGGACCCCCAGATGTCCTCACACACCCACACTGCTGATTGTGCAGCAGCAGGAAGAAAAAGCAAACACGAGAATCAGGAAGAGCCCCCTTCCTCCTTTAGTATCCCTCCAGCACCTCCTACTGGCAAAGTTTAGCATTGCGTCCACTATAAAGGAAATTCTAAGAGCCCTATCCATGATCTCAGAGTGGGTTCAATGGGGGTAAATTGGGGGCTGAGAGTCAAACAACTGGCATAGAAGGTAGGGAGGGTTGCGGATTAGAGAGGTTTGCTCTTACTTGGCATGTAACTCACATGTAACTTATCACTCCATATGATCCGAGTCTTTCTGGTGTGAAGGTGTCTCCAGAAGGAAAAAAGTCCATGCTTGGATTTGGTTTGGGATCTCCTTGGAAATCTTTCAAATTTTATGGTGTTCGTATAACTGTAATTATTAATTCCAGGTCTGAAACAGTGTTTGAAAGGTATCTGAATAGGATCTTAATTTTGATTCCAGGTCTGAAACAGTGTTTGAAAGGTATCTGAATAGGATCTTAATTTTGCTTTAGTAGTTTATTGATGGTATTTGAGGAACATTTAAATTTTATCTAGAAAGTTTTATCTAGAAAAAACAAATTGTCATTTAATGTTTAAACTCATTTTTTTGTTATTAAATATATGAGATATAATCTTATTTCGCATTCTACTACTTATCCTTTAGGACAAAAAACGCATAGTTAACCTGAATCCTTTCCCATAAATACATGCTTTCTTTGTGCCAGATGCTTAAATGTCATTGAACTGTTTTAAAGTAGTTGTATTTGATCTCTGTGAAACAGATGGAAGTAGTTGTTATACAAACCTTATTTAGAATATAGTCTTTTTTCCCTCCCCTGATTGCATATATATATTTGGCAGTGAGCTTTCTCTTCTAGTTGTGAATGAATTGTGGGCAGTCTCCAAATCTAAACACACCCTAATTTCAAAACACACAATCCTGAGGGCCCAATTCCTGTTTACTGAGGAACAAAAATCTAGTGAAACCACATAGTTACTAAATACAGAACATCCTACTGAGTTTTTAAAACCCAAAAATCTTTATAGTTTATTCAGGGTTACTGACTATTATTGAGTTCAGATAATAAAGACTCTTCAAAGCAGTACTTAACATATAAAATTGGTTAAATATATCTTTTGTTTCCAACTTTTAATATCTACTCCTTATATGGCCTGGTGAGTTTGTGAGTAGGTGGAAAGTGATGGACTATGGAGTAGGGAATCGAGGAGTAGTTGAGGTACATTCCTTCTTATTTTTTTTATTATTATTTTTAGTGTGTGAAAGACTGACATCAAGTCAAAAGTGTATGTAAAATTGTCCATGCATAACTGTTGGTTGAATTGTGTTTTTCAGATAATGGTTCAATTTTTCCTTTATTTCATAGTCAAGAAACAAAAAAAAGATCTTAAATATTAAAATAAAACTAGACCTCAAAGTGAATCCTATTAGAAGTTCAGTTGAAAAAATTTTTTTAAAAGGGCCGAAAGAATTCCATATCCCTTTGTAATTAAACAGCTCTAATCCAATTAGAAGGAGGGGGTGGGAAAGCAGGTAGGCTTGAAAGAATTAGAGGTTTAAATTTACACTTCTCAGGATTGGATTTCATAGGCATGCTTTATGGTTTTAGTAATCTTGACCTAGGGTAGTAGTTGACGTACCATAAACTTTAACCTGGAAGAAAGATATAACGCATAACACGTGTCACATGATAGCATCCTCAAAAGTATATACTGTATTACATTAATGAAAATGAATTGGATTAACCATCTGTGTTCCTATACTTCCTAAAGGTATTTAATTGATTCTTGTTTTAAGCAACATTAATCATTCGTGTCTTCAAACAAATGTGAGAGGGGTATTGACTTTCTCCGTGTAGATGTTTTAAAACTATCATACTCTCATGTTTCGTTCTTTTATTGAGTTGGTTCATGCAATCCCTACAAATATGCTTATTTTCAACTGCAAATGTGCTTAAGGTGAATTTCAGAATTAAAAAGGAAAGCTTTAGATCTTGTATCGCTTACAGACTCTATAGACTTAATAAAACCCAGAAATTATATTTCTTGTACATCTAGGATGTGATATTGCCTGCCAAATCATGAAGTTAGTGACTAATTTCTTACAGCTATGCTTCTTTTTAGATCAACTATCTCTAGTGAATTCCTGGATAATGAAAGTTAAAAGGATTAACACTGCTGCATTGGAAATATGAGGAAATAAATGACATGGGATTGTTCATATACATTTTTCATCTTATTTTAATAGGAGACTGTAATTTGATTAGTGCTATCCAAAGGTTGACTTGTTGGAGAACAGTTAACATTTTTATGTTCCCTTTTGGCTTCTAGAGTTGTTGGCTATTTACTTTTTGCCAGTAGGTTCTCTGAGCACTCCTTTTTCACATTTATTTTTTGGTTTTGCTTGGTTGCTTGGTCTGGCCATGCAAAACTGTGGTGTCTCTGCTTCATCACCTGGCAGCAAGCTACAAGCTGTTTGCCTTCCAGCCAGCTGGCCTCTCTGTTTCTCAGAATCTCCTAGATCAGCATTGACAAAAGCTGTTTGTTCAGACAGGAAATTTCCACTTACCATCTCCTAGTCAACGTTACTGAACCTTCAGTTCTCATTCCTTCCTTCCTTAGGAATCTTCCCTGCTACAAGTCCTCCCATTACAGACTCTTAAAAGCCTCACCTTTGGAGCACTTAGCCTAGATATTCCACACATACACACTTCTCTGTATTCTCGTCCTTTCCAATATTATGAAAGTGCTATGTCTATTTTTTTCCTTAGTATTTGTATTACTTTGGCACATAGTGAGCACTACAAAAAATTGTTACCAAATGAATGCAAAGTTATTTATGGTGATTTTAACACTAGCCTTGACACGTTCTCTTAAATAGAATATCTTTTAAAATATCAAGGTTTTGATCATTGGTTTCATGATGGCACGTATTTTAAGAAAGAAAGAATAACTGTGATCAGATGTTCTACAAAGTGAGTTTGACGATTAGTTTTTATTTTTACACTTGAATCAAGGACTTGCATTCTCATCATTGTGACAGGAAGTCGAGTGTCTAATGGTGTATTACAGAATCTGTTACCCTAAGTGGAGGGCCATAGTTGAGCTACTTGAATTAACACCTCACATTTTCCCAACACACCTATGTGCACACCAAGATTACCTCCTTATATGTCCAGGAAGGAGGCTGAAAGGGAGATTGTATTCAAAACACTTTGGTCTTCTTCCTGCTCCAGACCTTCTCCTTTTCCTTACCCAGCTACTCATCTTGTTTTCAATTACTAGACCCAATGCAGAAATGCATCCCTTGAAATTTACTGTCACTTAACACTGAAATGTTTGCTCTTTCAGCTACCAGTGTTACCCCTTAATCTTTCCTTTTTGAGTCTCTTTACTAACTTAGCTTCCTACAGAGGGATGTATCATCCTGGGTGGGTACCAGTTAGACCATCCATTAATTCTCAGTCCTGTGCATCCAGTGCTTCCTTGTTTTAATCAGTAGTTATAATATTTTCCTTACCGTCCTGAAAAGAAATTGATGGGTAATTCAATCTATCTACATATATAACTTAAATCATCTAATATCTGCACTATAATATAAAGTAGAAATAACAAAACAATCTGTATTATAGGATTGATTTAATTATGTAAATGGTTAGAAATGATTGGAACAGAAGATATAATGATTTAAAGAAATTTGTCATTTATTGGTAATCACCTTGAAGACAGTAGCTAAAAATGGCTTCATCACTACTAATAGGATTTTCTAAAATGGCAAACATTTAGTAAAGTTGAAGTCACTAAAGTTTCTTAAATATGTTCGGTGGACCCGTTTCTGGAAAATTCCATGTACATTAAAGTAGCGTTTTTAATATTTAATTAAATATTAAAATAATGTATATAAAATGATAGTCTATGCTAATACCTTGAAAAATACTTTGTGCTTACACGTTTTCTTTTCCAGTTTATGTTTTTGTACATAGTACAGTTCTAGGAACTATGCTGGTACCCCCACCCCCTGAAAGGAGAATATAGTTTTGTTGAGCAGCTAAAATTCATATAAAATTGTAATTATTATATAAGAATTCAAGTGCTAACATTAAATGAAATAATAGTTTCATATAAAATATAAGGCACTTGAAGTCCCAACCTTTAAAAAGATCATAAAGCTGAATTGTTTGGGGGAAAGAGATGTGGTATCCATATGTAGCTCAGAGCACAAGTATTGCTTGAATGTGTTGACTGCAGGTTGTCGCCACCAATTCAACACCAAAAGAAGTCCCCAATTTGGGGTGTGTGAGGGGAGAGAGACTATTCAAAGCGAGATCAATTGTGACATAGCACAGCTATGGAACAGGATGTCTGTGAGACAGCTCCACAGTGATACAGCTTAGTCATGATACCACATGGCTATGTAACAGCTTACATAAGGCTGCCCGGGCAAGGCGGTTCTAGTGTCACAGCTCTGCTCTGGTGAGATCTCTGCCCTGCTGTGGTATTACAGCTTGGGCTGGGAAAACATAGTCTTCAATGGAAACTAAAAGTATCTACCACTGAGACAGAGGTGAAGCTGGCTTATATAGAGAAGAGTTCCTGTCCCCAGTCCCTGGTTGGTCTGTTATCATGCAAATGAAGACTCCAAATCCTCTCAGTTTGATTGGTTCATAATGCACTGCCCTGATTGGTTGGAATGAGCCATTCTGATTGGTTGGTAAAAGTTCAAGTGAGGATATAGCTGCACAACTCCGAACGGACGGGGAAAGTCTCAGTCTTATTGGTCGAAATAAGATCCTAGGAATTCTCTTATAGATGGCCGGAACACGCAGGAAGCATGAAGCTCAGTGCAGCTTTTCCCTGAAGCACAGAAAGAATGAGAGTAATGACTGATTACTGATTAGTAATGACTACTAGATCTTTTATAAATTTGAGCCTAATTATTCACTAGGAATTCTTTTGAACAGGCATTTGCATTCTCTGGGTCGACAAATGGAAAGATGCCTATGCCAGATTTCACACTTCCCTGAAAAATTCTGATCCAACTACTGACCTACTATAAATCACAGGCCTGTCTTTAATATGTGCTGACCTGAAACTAAGAGATATCCAAGATTTCTACTATTTGGAAAGAGAGGATGAGAGAAGAAAAAAGATCTGCTATTACTGCTATCCTCAAATTCTTTATAAAGTAGATGGGGAATAAATCTGTAATGGATAAAAAATAGTTTGTAGTGACTTTTATGTTAGCTTAACACTAGCTTTGATCCCTGCTATTTTTTCTTGTATTTTAATTCTAAATGTAAACCTTGTTTGATAATGGAAACACTTGTTTGCTTCTCCTTTTAGTGCAGCTTCTTTTGGTCCCCAAGGAGGTCTCCCCTCAGAAGAATATGAATTTCACATCCCTGTGTGTGGTGTCAAATTGTTTATAAGCACCCTGTCTGTCTCTACTAGCCATCGTTTTTATATTAATTATATTCTGTGATCTGCCTCTTGCTTCTTTCTGTGAGGAGATTAACAACTTTTTAGCTTGGTAGAGTATGGAAAGTATTTCTTGCACATTCACTCTTTAATAACTATTCAGCTCTCCCGGGAGGACAGTCTCTTCTGACACATATACTAAACATTTCCCAGTAATTTTCCATGATGGCAAGCAAGCATTAGAGAAATGGTACAGTTGGCTAGCAACCATAACACATTTTCCCAAACCGATGCCATAAATCTTCACTGTACTTCCTCTAAATCCCTTTATACTGCTGATGCTACAGGAATGTACTTATGGCTAGCAATATTATAGTTTATGTAGAAGACTTTCAAGTTTAGTTGGTATATGATCATATAAGGTAGATATTTTTCAATGGTAGTGAATGTTGATTGTTTTAATAAGTACCTGCTAAGAGCTTTGGTGATTACTAAAGCTGGGTCGTGACTTGAAATTATGCACGAACAGTAATAACATTTGATTATTTTGACATATTAGCTTGAGAGGTCTTCACCTTTCCTCCTTATTGCCCATGATTGCAACAACCAAAATTTAACTAGGCAATAAATTTATTAAAGTAATAAATAGTCAGTTCTCTTAATAAAGATATAAAACGCCTATTATGTTTTCTTCAGTAAACTTGTTTAAGAAGTTGAATGATTCCAGATGGCATCTCGTGTATTTGGCTCTGAATTTTTTTGTTTACTCACATATTTTTGGTTTAAATACTCAAGATTTTCATATTCCTGAAGCGGGTTCAGCCTTTAGAGATGAATTTTAGATTGCTATGTGTATGTGGCCACCATCTTGCAAATTCCCATCAGCCCTTGGCATTTAAAGATATCCCAGTTGTTTATTGTACCTGGGGAAGAAAGATCTGTGGGGCTGTAGGATGTAAGTCTGTGGACCATAAAAAGTATATCTCTTGAAAAGTTCATTTTCAGGATTAGAAGATGTATGATTCCACAAGTAGTATATAGACCACCCATAAACTCTTGAATGTGTAATGTTCAAAATAATATTTTAAATTATCCTTTAAATAATGCAGAAGCATTTCCCCTTCAAATTGCTAAGGCCCCAGTCCAACACTGAAAAGGCTATTTCATCCATAATGTACTTAACATACAGATTTTTCTTCTAAATAAAATGAGACACTGTAACCATAAGATGGATGGTTGTCAAATAAAATGGTAGATGTCAAATATGTAAGTAAATAACTACAGGCTAATGTGATTAGTGCTAGGATAGAGTTCTGTGGAAGAACAGGATAGTTCTTGAAGAGGCAACAATTATTTGATCTTGGGGTATATATCAGAAAATATTACTAAGAACAATGTCAGAGAGTTTACGGCTTATGTTTTCTTCTAGAAGCTTCATGGTTTTGGGTCTCACATTTAAGTGTTCCCTCCATTTTGATTTTATTCTTGTATATCGTGAAGAACATAGTTAAGTTTCATTCTTTTGCATGGGTCTCTTCAAGTTCCCCAACAACATTTATTGAGGAGACTTTTCCTTACCCCATTGTGTATTCTTTCCTCCTTTGTCATATATTAAATGACTGTATATTCATGGGTTTATTTCTGGGTTCTCTATTCTGTTTATTGACCTATGTGTCTGTTTTTATGCCAGTACCATATTGTTTTGATTATTATAACCTTGTAGAATAGTTTGATATCTAGTAGCATGATACCTCCAACTTTGTTTTTCTCTCTTAAGGTTGTTGTGTCTGTTTGGGTCTTTTGTGGTTCCATGTAAATTTTAGGTTTATTTCTCCCATCTCTGAGAAAAATGCCTTTGGTGTTTTGATAGGGATTGCAATAGACTCTATAGATTGCTTTGGGTAGTAAGGACATGGTAACAGTGTGTGTTTCCATTTATTTCTATCTTCTTCAATTTCTTTCTTCAATGTCTTATAATTTTCCAAATCCAGGTCTGTTACCTCCTTGGTTAAATTTATTCCTAGGTATTTTATTCTTTCTGATGCAATTGTAAATGGGATTGTTTTCTTAATTTCTCTTTCTGACAGTTCGTTATTGGTGTATAAAAATGCAACTGATTTCAGAATATTAATTTTGTATCCTGCTATTTTACTGAATTTATTTATCAGTTCTGATAGTTTTTTGGTGGAATCATTCAGGATTTCTCTATATAGTATCATCTGCAAATTATGACAGTTTTACTTCTTTCTTTTCAATTTGGATGTCTTTTATTTCTTTTTCTTGTCTGCTTTAATCTTTCAATTAAAAAATACTGTTAACTATATATCATGAATTGTACTGGCCAGTAGGACCATAGAGATGGTCCCTTTTAAGATGAGATATGACCCTTTTCCTCAAGAAGCTCCTGTCACTAGAAGATGAGTAGGCATATATGTACATCATCAGTCAGACGTGTGATAAGCACAGCATAAAACATAGTAAACACAAGTCTCTGTGTTATCAGTCTGGAGAGAGACTAACGATAATGAGGATCTAGATGGTCAGGGCAGGTTTTCCAGAGGAGTTTATATCTAAGCCAAACCAAGGGCACCAAGCCAATGTGGGTGAAGCATACTCCAGGTAGAAGATGTGGTGTGATGGTGTGAAGTATTGGGTATGTGACTGTGCCTTCAGCAGTGACTCGGAACACAAGGAGCAGAGCAAATGTAGAAGCAAATTAGTGAGTTTAATGTAACTCTCCGTCTATCTAGAGCCACATATTCTTCAAAACACAGGCCTTGTCTTCTCTGTTTTATGATTCTTTCTCACACTAATGTAGCCCAAAGTATTTTTTGCCCCATAGCATGATAAAATCATGATCTCAAGCTATGGAAATCTTAGAATAATTGAGGGAATACAGAAAAAAAATTACATAAATAAATGTGTTACTGTGTTTAAGTCCAAAATAATCAATTTCATAAATATAGAATAAAAGAAATGGAATAGAGCCTATAAATACAAAAATAATTCAGAGGTCTCTTAGACTGATAACTTAAAGCTTGTAGGTTACCCTTCACCGAGAATGTTCCTTAATTCTTGTACTAACAGGAGCAGTCTTTCTGGAACAATCGAGTTGAGAATCAGACTCTATCATGGGAGTTTCAGTTCACACTTGGGAGAATGACACTATTGTGTGTGCCTCATTTGTAAGGGATCAGAAACATACTCAGAGAGAAACTATGATTGTGATGAAATTCACATCCATGCCATGAGTTGTAAAGAATCAGAGTATAGAACACAGCACAGAAAACAGAGGGGGGAAATTTTAGTTTTCTCAAATATTTGAAAGAAATTTGTAATTGACCCCAGAGAGTAGACAATCTTCTCTAAAGATGTAATAAGTTTAAGGAGACAATGAATTGTTGTCACTTGAGGTGTGTTAGTGAATGTTGAAGAGAATTTAATCAATGGGACAGGAAGGTTTTACCAAACATCATTTCCCCAAATTTGCTCCATGGACCCACTGGGATCCCTACAATTTTTTCCAAGGAGGCCTGCAAGGTAAAATCTATTTTCATAATAACACTGAGATGTTATTTGCCTTTTTGACAGTGTAAACATTTGTACTGATGGTTCAAAAGCAGTGGTACGTAAAAATGCTTGTGCCTCGTCATGAATCAGGTCAGTGACACCATACTGATTCACCATTTTAATTCTTCACTGACATGCACTTGCAGGAAAAAGAAAAAAAAAAAAAAAAGCCAGCTTCATTTAAGAGTGTCCTTGATGAAGTAGTGAAAATTACTAATTTTATTAAAACTCAACTCCTGAGTATATGTCTTTTTAATACTTTGTGCCACAAAATGGAAAGGACACACAAACTGTTTCTGGTATACAACAAAGTACAACATTTTGATTAAAAGCACTTGTGTGATTAAGTTATGAATTAAACTAGCTCTTTTTTCATTGAACACCATTCTTGTTTGAAAATCTGACTGGCAAACTGTGGTTATTAATACCTTGGCATTTGGTAGACATTTTCTTGAAAATAAACAAAACAAACCAGTTACTTCAAGGAAAACAACTGGCAGTATTTGCTGCCACTGATAAAATTCAAGCTCTAAAGTAAAAATTATAATTTTGGACATTTAATTTTGTAGCTGCCACTACGAGCTTGACAATTTCCATATACTTAAAGACTTTTCTGATAGGATGGGTGATGTCTTTTAAAACTTGATTTTATTTTTAATATCATAAAAGGACATATGCCAATATTTGGAAGTTCTGTGTAACTAGTGTGGGGAAGAAGAACGGGGTGTGTGGGACATGGATAGAGTAGCAGTTAGTTCCCTGTACTAGCCATAAAGCAGCACCATCAACCCAAGGGAGCTTTCTAAAGTGAGCAGAAATATCTAATAGAGTGTGAGTATAAAAGACTATGCAATTAGTAATTCATATGTAATGACTGTTTGGGGAATTAACTTTATAGTACACCCAGAAAGTCACTTTCTTCTCAGGTTACTGAGGAATTTTGTCCTTCTCTTGTATCTTTAGTTATAATTGTGGCTTACCTTGGCCATCTTTTTTCTCTTGTATATACCTCTGGAGATTTTCTTTGTTTATTTGTTCAAGACCCAGGGGGATTTACTGGGTTCCAGGGGCGGGCTTCTATTCATTCAACCCCTGGCACCAGTACTCAACTAGGTTGAGTCCATGTCAGGGTACCTAAGTTTCAAAAAACAAAACATAAACCAATAAACAAGCTCAATGACTGCATCATATTGTAGCAAGCGGGTTTTTTTTTTTTTTTTCCTGGTGAGGTTTTGGGTATAGAATGTGGTTGGGTTTAAAGATAGCAGACTAATTGCTCTGGTAGAGGGTCTCATTTAAATAATAATAATATTAATAGTAATAACAACAATAATAGAGGGATTATAAGGATTGGATGGCTTTATATGGTATACTTTGGTGTGATCCTGTGTCTTAAAACAGCCCTTGCCTTATCAGTGTTCTTGACATTAATATTCTTCTATAATATTACTCCCGTCACTTGTTTGCCAGAAAGATGGGTTTGGTCATTCTGAAAGGCCATCTTTTTACTTGGCTGTAAGTGGTATTATGATAGCATCTGTGGGGCCCATTCTTATATGTGGTAACTATAAATAAATGAGGTGGCATTTATTCCCCTAAAATTCATGGGCAAGGCTGCAATAAACTGGAGGAAAAAAGTAAGATTACTATGCTATTGAAATTCTAGAAGTTTCTAAATTTTTGGAGTAGCTTGGGATATTTGCATTAAATGCATCTTCTTTACTTCTTTGGATCCTTTTGTTGTATTACATTCTAAAAACAAAATTTATCAAACCCTCAGCAGATCCACTGACTTGTCATCAAATTCTCTTCCACTGCTAAAAAGAAGCTTCCTTTGAGGAACTAGTTTTTGTTAGCTAACCCCATCCACCAAAAAACTGTATTTCAAAATGATCAGTGAATACAAAACAGAACATAGCTTTGTTTAGGTGAAATATGTAATCTCTAAAATAATGTTGAAGGGATTTTAAGTCCTGAGGACTAGACTGAAACTCAAGATGTGGTAGTTTATTCACACTTGTTAATGCACTTAGAAAGTAGATTTGACTGCTTTGAAACATCTTGTGAATTATATTAAAAACAAACAAACACAAGACTACAAATAAAAATCATCCCAATTCTCCATAAAGAATAGACTTGCACATCTCCGCATTTATAGTCTTCTACATTATGTTAAAATACAGAAGATTTTCTCCTATAAAGAAACAAATTTAGTCTGACACATTTTTAGCTTGATATTATAAATGGTTGAAAGAAGACACTTAGGAAGAAAAAAAGCCTGGAGCCTTTTTTGTGTCAAAAACAAAATCCATCAGAAAAATCAAAACCTTTTATTTTTTTCCATGACTTACTAATTAAAGTGCATTTTTCTTTCCCCTAAGAAAAAAATACCCGTAAACAATGATTGCAATAGTTAAATAAGTACTTTTTTTTTCTTTAAAAATCTTATGACAAACCTTAGGCTCAAATTAATTGCAAATTTAGTTGATTGACTCCTTAATAAGAAATACCACTTTAAAATGAAATTTTTGCATTTTGGAGAATATTATAAACAGCCAAAAAGCAAGAGAGGAAGACTGTACTGTTTTAAAGTATGCTTGAATAAATAGATGTTTTGCAGATCACTAATAGTCAATAACATTATTTGGAAGGTTTGGAGATGATCTGGTTTGCATTAAACATATTTACACTTTCAAATGCCTCATGAATTAAGTCAAGCTTAACTACAAAGAGATGCTAGGAAATATGAAAATATAGAGAGTTTTGCTATATTAAGATCATCATTATCTAAGGGATTCAATTAACCAGATTTTGAAAAACAGCTTGTCTTTGGATTTCCAGAGAGCACAGTCAGATGAACTGGAAAAAATTGAAAAGCACGGCCGATCCTCCAAAGACAAGGAGAACGCCAAGTCTCTGGACAAACCTGAACAGTAAGCGTACCTCAGGACCCTGCAGTGGACATCCAGGCGGCGAGGGGGCCCTCTTTCCACTTGGAAGATGCAATGTCTTTTGTGTATAGTAATTGTTACAAATGATACGAGGATAAACCTCTGTTTATATGAGTTATATTATTCCTCTTAACTTGGCTTTGTTTCCTTAGGTTCCTTTATGAGCTGTCGCTAATCCCCAACTTTTCAGAGCGAGTTTTTTGCATCCTGTTCCAGTCCACATTTTCAGAAAGCATTTGCTCAATTCGACGAAAACTGGAATTACTACAGAAATTGTGTGAGGTGGGTTGTGTTACATAGAGGGTTAAAGCTTGGATTCTGATATTTAATTGTGTTCAGTCATGTTCACATTTCAAAAATGGTTTTTTTTATTCGAAGTCCTCATAAAATTTGAGGGATAACAGGCCCACGGCAGACAACCTATTATGACTTAGCTTCAAGAACAAAGTAATGTTGGGGTAGGCGCATTGGCCCCCCAGGACCTCTTTGTGAGAATGTGGTTATCGTGCATCAACCTCCAGAGATTTAAAAAAAAATTTTTTTTTTAATTAGTTTCAGGTGCACAAAACAATGTAATAGTTAGGCATTTATCATTTATATCCCTCACACTGTGTCAACCCCCCCCCGCCCCCATCCACTATCCCTCTGACATCGCACAGAGCCATTACATTGCCACTGTCTCTATTCCTAATGCTGTTTGTCCCTTCTGCTTTTGCCAAAGCAAAATTTTCACTTTTCATGGACCTCTTACACATAAAACTGCCAATTGAATGCGATTTGAAGGCATTTTATTTACTTTCCTTCATATTTGGAAAGGTCCCTTGACAAATTGTTAATGATTCCAACCAAATGATTTAGGAACAGCTGTATGATCTTCTGAAAACAAAGAATAAATACTTGGCAGCAATTACCAATAATGACATTTAAAACAATTTGTCACAAATCAATAGAACCATTTGTTCTGGTTGTGGTAAATCATTTTGCAAAGAAGTCTTATTAATGGCACGTTTTCAGAGGAAGTGACATGCAAATTCAGGTTAAACTTTGTGTTTTGAAAGAAGCAAGTATGAATTTTTCAGGGATAAATCTACATTTGGAAATTAATTTTTGTAACTATGTCTCTGTAAGTTTTCCCACAACTTATGCCAAAAATGTGTATTGCTCCAGAGGTAGGTACAATTAGGATGATAGCAATGACATTATTTTGTACTGGTTGTCATATTATCTGATCGCCTTATTTATTTTCCTTACAATTACATCATAGAAATGGCCCAGATTGGTATCTCTCAGCTTGCAAAAGCATACCTAAATGCTTGTTAGTGCTACAGTTTTTCTAAAGTCCACTTTGGAGACATTTCTCTTCAAATAGAGCTAATAATGAACAATGATAAAGTTTGGATATGACCTCAAATTATTAACATAATATGAATATCTGCAACTGACTTAAGATAGTTTCAATAAAACTTTGCATAAGAGAGAAATTGTTCTTTATCCTGTTTTACAGACATTAAAAAATGGCCCAGGAGTTATGCAGGTTCTGGGTTTGGTTCTTGCCTTTGGTAACTACATGAACGGTGGAAATAAGACTCGGGGACAGGCAGATGGTTTTGGATTAGACATTCTTCCGAAGCTGAAAGATGTCAAAAGCAGTGTAAGTATTTTGTATGAATGTATCTAGGCAAATTGAGGATTAGATGTTTTGTTTAATAATAAGTTTGACTACAAATCAGTTGTAACAAATGTTTCTTTATGTTCCATGGTGGAAATTTTCTTTGTTTTGAATTAGATAAAAGTAATGGTCATCATATATTTGTGATTAGGTGAATAATAATGTTTCTTAAGTGAGTAGTTTTGAGTTCTATGCCTAAGGAATAATTGCATAAACAATATTTTAAAATAAAAATAAGTATTTTTTCATTTTTTTTCTGTACCATGTCTGCTAATATTTATCCTTGTGGACTCATAAATTAGACTGTATCTACATTGTTCTTTCCGTCTATGTTAAGCAAAACAAGGACAAGTGAAAGTAGTTTCTAAATAAAATATGAAAGACGATTCTGTTCCTCTCCTTGATACGGGTATGTGTGGGAATGTCTAAGCCCTTTTGCAGGCCTGATTATATTTTGATCCTACTTCTACAGTTGTGTTTGTTTAAAATTAACATTTAAACAATTATAAGAGTGTCAGTAGAAATCTAATATTAGGGAAACAAGCATAATGGTCAGAGTTAAAGTCTAAGATTATAAACTTAGAAAATAAAGGAATTCTGTTTCTCTGATAAAAATATCTCCACACAGAACTGTATGATGAAGGAAATTATGGATATGTTTTTATAATATTAAGCTTAAGTAAACAATTGGATCATACAAATGAAAATATATAAAATTGTCCTTCCTAGATAATGAAATAATCTCCCTCCTAAGAAAGAGATACGATTTTATTTTGTTTTCTGTTGGTCAACAACTTATTTGTTTATTCATACATCCACTCATACATCTGTTTAACTTTCTTTCATTGGGCTTGTATGAAATGCCAGACACTGTGCTTTTCCAAAATGTAATAAAGTATAGTCCCTTCTTGGAACACCAACAACATATAATTTTTGTGATTTTTATGGTTATATTTATTCAAATACTATTATATTTGTATGACATACACTTTCGTAGGAACTTCTATTATGTCAGCCTTATAAAGCACATTTGTTCAAAAACAAAAGCACTGTAAACACATGGTAGTTCTTGAGTAGTTCTTAACAACTGCTTGTTGTATTGAAACAGTAACTTTTGCAGATAACATTGGAATATAAAAAACATTGACATAATGTTTAACTTACAAAAATGTATCTGAAGTAGATTCTGATAATCATTATATATGAATAAGGGATTCTTTTTATTTGGTTGATATATCTTATTTAATCTCCCAATCTGTTAAATTTCCTTTAATTTAAATAATTAAGGAGTAATCGAGATAAAGATTAATGAATCAAGAAGAAGGACTTTAAAAAAAAATTGCATTCTCATAAGAACCATGAAAGGTCTTCCTGATTTGGTTCTTTTTCTATAATACAAATATAACTGTATTCTTTAGTGCTGTTTGTTGACATGCATTGACAGAGCTCTTACTCAGATCACTCAGAATTTTAACTCAGCATGCGATCAGTACACATTTAATAAATGTTTTGTTAACTGATTCAGATACTGCTAATCAAGTTAGGAAAGAGAACTGAAGTCAAGTTGCTTAAGTCATTTTGCAAGCAAATCCTTTTTCTAATAAATATGTTTTATTATCATTATTGCTACCTATTACTGTGTAATGGATATTGTGTTAGTATTGTTATCATTACTACTACGACTAGGTCTACTAGTACTACTACTGCATATTACTATGACAGAAGTCTCTGATAGTTACGTTACCATATCATGTCAAACTTGATTGGAAAGAGATATTATTCTTTTTATAAATGGGGGAAATTATGGTTAAACTCAACATTCCAAGGAACACAGTATCATAGGGTTTGTTTTTAAAATATATATTTGATCTCTCACATTCAGATTACCTAGTACTAAATTTGAACAATGCAAAAAACATACACAATGCCTCCAAATGTTCCAGAAATCAGATGAAAAGCTGTTTTTTGAATAACTTTAGAATGAAACAATTTTACATTGTTTTACTATAGAACTACATACATTGCATTATTTATAGGTGCATTGATATGAATTCCACAATCTTAGTTTCCACAATTTATAATATGTATTTGTGTTCTTAAAGCTTCTGATTACTTAAAATACTTAACTTTTTTTATTTCCCTAATCAATGTATTAACAAGACAGTAAAACTTAACTGTTGAAGTGATACTTGCTGGTCCAGTGAAATGGCAACATTTAATCACTTCAGTTAAGATAGTAGTTATACCTCTTAATAATAAAACATAAAAGTAATGAACTAATTTTCTGACCAAGGAGAGTGAAAATTGGAAGGTATTTACAGTTGAGACCCTATCCTTAAACAGCTATACTTCCACTTGGACCTTAGCTGGGAATTCTGGGGGAAAATAAGATAGTCTCTGCCATTAAACTCCTTAGATACAGTCACTAAAGTAATTTGAAATATCGAATTTCATATTTCGTTCTAACTGTTCTCATCTATATATGCTGATTTACTGGAATTTATTTAACACTATATATTTACTATTTTTAAAAACATATTTTTACTTTGGTCTTTCTGCCTAGGACAATAGCAGAAGCCTTTTGTCATATATCGTTTCCTATTATCTTCGAAATTTTGATGAGGTAAGACAATTTTTACATATAGTCATAATTTGTTATTCTTTATTGTTTAATGATTTGGCATTGTTTGTTTTTGATGGGTTGCCATTGCTACTGTTGTATTAGTCTTATTTATATTAACCCTGATTTGTTTAAAAATTATGTGTTTCTTGCTAATTAGGATGCTGGAAAAGAACAGTGTGTCTTTCCATTACCAGAACCCCAGGACCTCTTTCAGGCCACACAGATGAAGTTTGAAGATTTTCAAAAAGATCTCAGAAAACTAAAGAAAGACTTGAAAGGTAACATAATCTTAAAGAACTTTATAATCTTAATGAAACTCATGTTTGTTATTTATGCTGTTTTCATGAGCGAAGACAGAACTTTCAATGTTTCTGAAGAAAAAGTCTTTACAGACTTGTAGAACTAAAAATTGTTTGGTGGAGCAAAAGAAAATAATTTACCAATAATCTTATTATTTTGTCGTTTATGAAGTTATGTGTATTGCAAATTTAGTTATTGAATAGTATCTTGGTGATTTGAATAGCAATCTCTTTCATCAGGAGCAAGTTTGACTATTTTATTTTCACTTTATAGCCAAGAACATTTGCACATTTGTCATGTCATTGTTAAAAGATGAATAGTCCCTCCCAACCAACCCTCCCTTGATATACTTGCTCAAGATTTTGTAGCTTGTGAACTTTCATGGGGACAAATATCTCCTTTCACATATTTGGTCAGGGGAAGAAAAAAAACACAGGGGAAAAGAACAACACATGCCTGTATGTTTTATTGTTCATTCAGAAGCGTTATATCAAATCATTTTGAAGAGCGTCTAAAATTCTTCGTATTTCTAAATTAAAAGTAACATTTACACAAAAGCAAATAGTTTACAATTTTCAAAATTATTTTTTATAAATAAAATCCCTTTTATCCCCTTTTTATGAAGTTTCTTAATGTTATGGAGTTGAGAACACCTCAGCTATCTATTTAAGCCCCTGTCTAACTCCATGAAGCACAGACAGGGAGTGAATAAATTTACATGAGATTTTCAACTGATGTTGTCTTACTAGATGAAAAGGAGAGGCTTGGTTACCCCCGTGCAGAGACCAAAAGGATGATATAAATTTTTAAGAGATTCTACCCCAATTTTGAAATGCTTATCCATATTGATCTGTAATCACATTTATGGAGTTGTTCTATATTCTGGTTACAGATGCTTTTATATGGGTTAAAGTCAACACAGAAACATCATATAGTAGTTTGCTTGTAGTTCCTAAACACTCAGCAACATTTATTATGGGCCCGATGCATATCAAGCATTTGTAGGTGATAATGTGTGCTCAAAGATGCAATCGTCACTGAAATCCTGTTGCTTAGGTGTCCCCCTCTTAAAACCTCCCATATGGGTGCTCATTGCTTACGCCCAAGAATTAGTGCCTTGTCTTTAAAAAATAATAGATAAAAGATGTTATATTTGTATAATACTGTGTTGCTATATATTTACATATGATTTTTTAAAAACAATTGAAAAAACGAAACAAAAAAAAAACAACGGTTGGCCAGTTAGCTCAGCTGGTTAGAGCATGGTGCTAATAGTACCAAAGTTGCCAGTTTGATCCCCACATGGGCCACTGTGAGCTGAGCCCTCTTTAAAAATAAAAACAAAAAACTTTTCATGTTATAGTATTTATCATACTTCAAAATTATATGAGATATCTTGGTTTGCTTATTAAATTCTTCCTTCTCTCTGTTCCTCTGTCTCTCACTCTCTCAGTGCTAAAGGCATTTCTAGGTTATCAGGAAAATATTTCACACTTTGATCAACAATTAAGTCTTGCAAAGTAGAACTTCATAGTTTACAGGTGATTTGATAAAAGAGAAGAATGGCAGTCTTACTACCCGGAGGTTTATGTTTACTTTGATTGGTGGGTTACTTTGGAATGTTACCTCATTTGTTTTTCATATCTACATGCTTTCTTACTACAGCTATTAACTATACATGCAGCCGTGAAAATGGAAAGTTCTCACAAGACTTAGAGCTAAACAGAGAGAACTAACACCAGATGGTGGGGTTGAAAAGGTTGAGTGGCCACTGCTATTGTACTATAAGGTTGGTGCAAAAGTAATTGCGGTTTTTGCAATGATTTGTAACCTGTTAAATCACAATTACTTTTGCACCAACCTAATATTTCCTCTTATACATCTGTCTTCTTGAGCAATGTGGTAACCACAGAATATTCAATATTGAAGGAGTATCTTAGCAATTTGTGAGTGCCTCAGAGGGTTCAGAAGTTAACAATTTTAACCTGAAGGGTTTACTCTTTATATAAGTATAGACAAACTCTCTGAAAGGCCTGATCCTTCATCTAGCACCTATGGCATTTCCTTACCATAGTATTTCCTCGAGTTTGTCCATAGCTTCTTACAGTTCGGTGCCCTAGAAATGCAGTGTTTTCATGACCAAATGAATATAAGGAATTCACAATGTTGTCTGAAAGAAGGGTTAACAGTAGTTCCCTGATTTATTTGAGTACAGAGCCCTTTTCTCACACACTATCTGGGAGGTTCTCTAGTCAGAGCAATACATTTTAAGAAATGCAAGCCTGGTACCATGTTAGTAACAGAAACATGGAGGAGCTTACAGTGAAGGTGGGGAAATGAAACTGTAGTTCATGAAGTAATGTAATTATGTATTATCGGTCTTGTAAAATGAAAACAGCTTGAAGAGCTATTTATAAGGCTGTCAAACTCTGAGGTATCCTTTAAAAACTGACAAGAATAATAATCATACCTCTTATTTTCTGCTTTTACACAATTTTAGTTTTTGTATAGAAAATAAGATGTTTTATGACACAAGGAAGGAAAACTTATGAGCTAAAATTTGGCTAAATTCAATTTCTGGGAAGGGTTTGGCATGAACATAGCATTTCATATCAACAAGGCATAAAATGAAACGCCCTCATGTCCCTTTTTGGAATGAGATGGGTATAAATAGATATGCACATTTATCTCACTAAATGAGAGTCAAATGAGAAATCATTAGATTATGTTATTTTGGAAATAGTTAGTTAAAAATAATGTCTACTTTGATAAATGTAGCCTACTAAAAATGATTCCTTCTCATTCATCTAAGAAGATTCAAATAGCTTGTCCCCTTATTGTCTGAAGCATGTTTTCAGAAGATTTAAAAAATAAGATGATGTACGTAAATAATTTATCTCAATACCTTCCATCTGATAGCCAATAAATATTGGCTATTCATAAGACGAAAAACAGAACAAGTAGTGCGATTAGTTTGTTAAGACAGATAAAAGCTTTTAAGTTACTCACCCTCTGGCTGTATCACTTCTGCTTCTGCTTTGAGACTTGACTTTTTTATTTCTAAGGAAAGACTGAAAAATAATGCCATGGCTGAGACATTTCATAAGACAACTGAATTTCTTGTCAACATTTTATAAGTGCATCCACTGTGTTTGATTTATATACTTGTTCCCGAAGTTTCCACAAGTCTTCCGGGTACTCCTCTGGCTGTCTGAGCTCAGTGACATGTAGTTTGTTAAGCAACTTGATCTGCTTTTGATCTCTTCTGGCTGTCAGCAGCTTTTCTATATGCAGTCATGCCAAATGATGATGATTTCTGTTCCAGTGTCTTTCTTGGGTAGAAATTATAGCACTTGCCACAGGACCTAAATCAACTCAACACGTACAGAGCACTGAGTAATTAGGTTACTGGTACTGGGCATGAATGTTTTCATGCAAATTCTTCTCTGTATCCTCTACCCCTCTCCCACCTTTAATACCTGACTTGAAAATGTTTAAAATTCATTAACTTTATCTTCAAATTGAAGTAATGTCTGTGTCCAGATATATGTAAAAACCTGTCTTTAAACTTGTTTGTATTGATTTATATTTGTTTATACCAGTTATATATACAATTGTAAATTTCTGACATTTATTTTTTGTTTGAGGAAAGAAAAAATGATGTTATA
Source organism: Rhinolophus sinicus (assembly GCF_057876585.1). Classification (NCBI taxonomy): domain Eukaryota; kingdom Metazoa; phylum Chordata; class Mammalia; order Chiroptera; family Rhinolophidae; genus Rhinolophus; species Rhinolophus sinicus. The sequence continues at coordinate 50,303,628 of NC_142506.1, forward strand.
AACTCAGTTCAGATGTAACCAATAGCTTCTTTTAAAATAACTTTTTATTATGATTTTAAAATAAATATCATTTCAGCATTGGAACATCAGACAACATTGAAAAATATAGAGTAGAATATATATTATCTGTAATGCTATAGCCCAACGATAAAATGTAAATATTTTGATATATTTTTATCTGGTGTATGTGTGTTGAACATGCATGAATTATACCATTGGAATCATGATGCATACAATTTTTGTTCATTCCTATAGTCTCTGCTTTATAGTTGGATAATTTATTTTACATTTACACTCTGTGTTCTTTCTGGTTTTATACTATCTTGACAAATTGTTCAATATTCTCTCCCTGACTCCTCCAATACATTTTGGAAACTATACATAGCTTTTCTGTTAAAGTATTGGCTGATCTTATATGTTAACATATTTTCTTACTTTACATTATTTTATAACATGCTATACATTTATTTAATTATATTTATCTTCCCAAATATGGGCATTTTTGAGCATTCTAACTTATAATTAAACTATTTTTCATCTTTATTCTAGTTTTTTCCAGACTTTTAGTCCTATCATTTTTCTTTTAAAAATTACTGATATTTTTTATAATCATTAGGCAATAACATTTGGCATTATATTTAATCAATCATTATCCTAACATTGTTACATCCCATTTCCCCCTTCCCATTTGGTTGTTCTCTCAATTATAATTGATGGGTGTTAAATTCTTAGTCCCAAAAAGAATGAAAAAATAAATATGTTCCTTTCATTTTTGAATGATGATTTTGTTGGATACAGAATTCTAGAACAACTTATTTTTCATCAGTATTTTGAAGATAACTTTTTTTTTGCCGTCTCTTATCACTGATAACTCTGTTTTCAATCTAATTGTTATTCTTTTATAGATAGTCTGTCTTTTTGGTGACTTTCATCATTTTCTCAGTATTCTGATTCATCTTTGGCTTTGCTTTAATATGTGTAGTAAGAATTTGTTTGTTTGTTTGTTTGTTTATTTAGTTAGTTTATTATCTCTCTGTACTTAATGAGAACTTTCAACTTGAAGACTAATGTCTTCCTTCATGTCTTAAGAATTCTCAACAATTCTCTGTTCACATATTCATTACTTTTCCCCCCTTTTCCTTGAACTCATTTTATATGTACATTGCAGCTGGTTGGCCTAACCCTCCATGTGTCCTAACTTCTTTTCTGTTTAAAAAAATCCACAGCCACCCCCTTTTGCTATAATTTTTATGCATTCCTCAACATTGTCTTTCAGTTCATTAATTCTCTCTTTGACTCTGTCCAATATGGTGTTTATATTAACAATGCAACTATTTTTAAATCATGATAATTTGTTTCCAGATTTCTAGTATTTCTTTTTACTATACCTGTTTTTATCTTTAATTTCTTGTTTTATATATTATTTTTCCTTTATCTCTGATGTTTACAAAAATATGTTAAGGTCCTTTTTGGATTTTCTGTATTTTTGTTCCATCTGAAATGAATCAGTCTTTTATTTGGTAATAGCTGTAAGCTGTCTCTGTACTCATTAGTTTTCTTTGTGGTGTTGGAATGTTGATTAAAAATAGGTGTTAGAAAAATTATAGCCTGTGGGCGCAATGAGGCCTCTTTTTGTAAACATAGTCATACATACCCAGTCATTTCTGTATTGTCTGTAATTGCTTTTGAGTTACATCTGAAGTGTTGAGGAATTGTGACAGAAACTGCCAATCAAGGACAATCTGCCTGTCCTTTGTTTTCTCCAGTCTTCTGACACCTCAAATATGCACTTTCTTAACATTTTTCACTTGCTTTGACTTTGCCTGCCTTTGGCCAGAACTAAACCAATCAGCAACCTGGGGTTCCTACAATGTCGGCATATTGAGATTCAGTTTTTTACAGATTCAGGCATCAAGTTAGTGAATGACTTAGCTCAGATCTTGCCCGGAAAGCTGAGTCTGCCCTCTCTTGCTGCCCCAGGCATATGGCTGCATTTGTGTTGTAACTGTTTTTATCCTCTTTTCATGGATGGGTTGGAGAGCCCAGTCACAGCTCTGGGTTTCCAATAGTAAGACTGGTTCCATTCCCTGCTGTGTGAACTCTCCCTTCATTGGTCTCTACAGAAGCCAAGATCTTTACCTTCTCTTCCACTCACACACTCCAGTTACCTCTCACTTCAGCACTGTTTGTTAACACGGACTTCTGTACTATTTCTGGTCCACGGAGATATTAATATTTTAAAAGCATACTGTGTCTGTTTGTTTTCTCTTTATGTTCTCATTCATTGCTATGTGTTTTCAACAGAAGGAATTAATTCATCATTCCAGTTGACTAGACATCTGTAGTCACTTTTATATATTATATATTTTTTCACACTGGAAATTATAATGTGAGCATTTCCCATGTTGTTTAATATAATTCAAAAACCATTTAAGATAGTTTCATAATAATCCATCTTATGATTGTGCCATAATTTAGTGAGTAATTTGATTCTTATAAGAAATTAGACTCTTCCCAATTTTCCCTACTTTTAAGAAATATTGTGCTGAACATCCTTATACATAAGCTTTTTACTATATTTCGATTATTTCCTTGATATAGATTCGTATAGTTACTGGATTGAGGCAATGAACATTGTTTTCCAGATTCTTTTTTTTTTTTTAAAGATTTTATTGGGGAAGGGGAACAGGACTTTATTGGGGAACAATGGTCAAATTGTTGTCCTTTCAATCTTAGTTGTGGGGGGTTATGTTCAGCTTCAAGTTGTTGTTCTTTCAGTCTTAGTTGTGGAGGGCGCAGCTCAGCTCCAGGTCCAGTTGCCGTTGCTAGTTGCACGGGGCACAGCCCACCATCCCTTGCGGGAGTCAAACCGGCAACCTTGTGGTTGAGAGGACAGGCTCCAACCAACTGAGCCATCTGGGAGCTCAGCGGCAGCTCAGCTCAAGGTGCCGTGTTCAATTTTAGTTGCAGGGGGCGCTGCCCACCATCCCTTGCGGGAGTCGAGGAATTGAATTGGCAACCTTGTGGTTGAGAGCCCGCGCTCCAACCAACTACTGAGCCATCCGGGAGGCAGCTCAGCTCAAGGTGCCGTGTTCAATCTTAGTTACAGGGGGCAGAGCCCACCATCCCTTGCGGGACTCGAGGAATTGAACTGGCAACCTTGTGGTTGAGAGCCCACAGGCCCATGTGGGAATCGAACCGGCAGCCTTCGGAGTTAGGAGCACGGAGCTCTAACCGCCTGAGCCACCGGGCCGGCCCCCAGATTCTTTATATTTATCACCAAAATGCTTTCTAGAAAGGCAACTTAAAATTTTAATGAGTGGATTATCTCATAAAATAGAACATAATAATAAAATTTATGATATTTACATCAGTAAGGAATCAGATATCACAGTCTAATACCTTAATTATCATTCAAAAATGTTTATTAAATCAATAGAAAATAAAAGTATAAACCCTTCCCTCATAGCTCATAGACTAATGAAAGGACCAATGGTTATGTAGGAATAGCCACTTACAGTATAGCAAGTATTTTTTCACTTATATAAATAAAATACTATAGAAACACAGAAGAGGTAATGATTAAATACACTTGAAAATTTATATTTAAGCTGGACTTTGAAAGATCAGTGAAGTTTTGTCCACAGAAAAGAAAAATAGAATTTTAAGCATAGCAAGGAGCATAGCAAAGACACCAGTGTTGCTACTATTTGGGCTTTGATTGTCTCTTGATCCATGAGATCATGGGTTTTCAGATTTACATCTGAGGAATACAAAATATTCATATGTGAGATTTGGCTCATTGCAGGAGAATCCATAACTAGGGTCAGAATTGTGTATACATATTGTTTGAAAAAGCCTCCATGCCAGTAATTTTGATATGCCTCTTGATATACCTCAGCCACTCCTAGTGCCTTCCATAGTCTGTTCTCTGATTGAGAATTACTAATCCCTACTAAAAATCCAAGGGCATAAAATCCTATTCTAAGATATATTTTAATTAGAAAATAGGTAAGAACCGGAATCTTTCAAATGGCGCTTTAGCATGGCACATGAAAGAGAGGAAAGAGTGCTAATAGAATCACACATTAGTTGTTGAGCTCTACCCTGTATTTTATGTGGCGTTTCTATATAACCCAATCTTGTATTGTTATTGTATTACGTATAACTGTCTCATGTAACGTGAATTTTTATAAGTAATCGATCAAATTTTTCATTATCCTTATATTCTCATCTAAAACAGTGGAGCTGTATTTTCAATGCATGTAATTTTTCTTATTGGAATTTAGTATGTATCAAGCATATCTATAAAGTACTGAGCCCGGTTTAAGTCAACAAAATTTATCCAAATATGTGTTGTCCTTAAAGACAATTGAACTCAGAATTGGCATTTATTTGAGTACCTTTTATTGTTAAGATGCTTTGCGTGATACTTGGAGAGAAACGATGAATGATAAATGGGTCCTTGTACTTGAGAAGCCAAACATACAAACAGATAATTACACTATAATGTACCATGTTTCCCAGAAAATAAGACTGGATCTTATATTAATTTGTGCTCCAAAAGGTGCATTAGGGCTTATGTTCAGGGCATGTCATCCTGAAAAATCATGCTAGGGCTTATTTTCCAGTTAGGTCTTGTTTTGGGGGAAACACAGTAGTAAGCCAGATGCTACCTAATTGATTAGGGAAAGCTTGAGCTAGGAATTGCTACTAGAATGGAGTCCTGACTTACGAATACTTTACAGGTGAAAAAAATTATGGAAGGAAATTTTAGCAGGTGAATCATCAAGTACCGAGGCATGAAATGAGTGCATTCTTGGAATTGGGAGCAATGCTGTGTGACTCAAATACTTCTTTATAGAGAAGTAGAAAGTGATAAAACCATAGAGATATATACCAAGCAGATCCCCAAAGCCGGCATAGTCATGCTGGGAGGGAAGACTCTAAATGGATGAGGTGTGTGTGTGTATTTGGAATAGGTGGGAAGGAGAATGAAGAGGGAGCAGAGAAACATTTCAGGCAAAGGAAACATCTAAATGCCCCTATAGTTTTGGGACCCAGTGAGCCTGAGATGAGAGAGATCACGCAGTCTATACAAATTTGTACACTTTATAGGGAGTTTACATTTTATTCCATATGTAATATCCAGCCACTGAAGTATTGTATTTAGGGAATTGGAGTGATATCAATTATATCTTGAAAGTATTGCTCTGGCAAGCATAGAATTTGGGAGACTTAGGAAGGAAGTCAACTAAAAGATACTATTGATTTTGACAAATGAAGGAAGGGGAGAAAGGAAGATGGAAAGAACAAATCATTCTAATGTTTAGAGGTAGTGAGCGTGGTATAAAGTAATTATTTAAAATTTTTAGGTAATATAGAAGTGCTTTCTAAAAAGATTATATCACTCCATAATCTCTTTAGATTATGGGCACACATAAGTCACGCTACCGTTTTGTTGTTTGAGATGTTTACATTTCTCTACATAAGCTTTGAAAGAAATGTTGTCATTTATGATATTTTTCCAAAGTTAAGAAGCTTCCGGTATCTTTCTCTCTTCTCATCTCTTGTCTCCTCCCCGGTACCAAATGTAAATTTACTCAATTCAAATAAACATTTCTCAGGATTCTTAGACATTTCTCTTGAATGAAGATTTCTTGAATCGTCATTAGTTTCAGTGGTACTTTTGCCTAGGGGAAGGGAGAGTAAATGAGAAGAAAGTCAAGTTGTTAGGCATTTAATTCTAAGATTGGCTGCTATTTATTCATTTTAGAAAAAAAAATAGTAAAGTTGTACTCCCTCATTTTCACTAATCCCTTACTTTTCTGACCTGACTGCCTTAAGAAAACCACAGCTAATTAAAAGTGTTTAGTCCTCTGATATTTTGAGTTAAGGTTTATTTTAGAGATTATCCATCATTGTGTTACAATGTGCACTTTGCAAAAATGTGTTTTTCTTTTAGTGCAGTAGACAGTTTAGATTAATTAAAAGTCATAAAATGCCATTTCCCACAGAGACCCAGTATAAGCAAATTATCATATGAAAGCATAGTCTTCATGTAAGTAGTACAAGGTCACCATGGGATTAAAGTTATTTACACTAACCTCCATGCGAATGTTTCCTTCTCTGTGACTGAGGTCCTGCAGTTATTCCTCTTTCCATTTTCAATTGGCAAACTCCTATTCATCCTTCTAAACTCAGCTAAAATGTTTTCTCTTCAGTGAAGGTGTCTGGATGAACTTGCATTGTAAGAGAATGTTGATAAAGGTACACTGGGGGCTACATAGTAGAGACTTGCAGAGGAGCATGACCACATGTTAAAAATGACAGTGTAAGTGTCAAACACTTCTCAAATTATGCCTAGAATTTCATCCTGGTAAATACTCCTCACTGATTAGTGTCCTTTCTAAAAATTTAAAAAGTCCAGGAATGTAAAATATTTGTGAAGATATAGATCAGTGACTCTTTTATACTGATAATATAAAATACTAATTGATATACTTTTCTTGGGAGACAGTCTGGTAATATGAAATTAAGTCATGAAAGTCTGTACTCTCTCTGACTCAGAATTTGGTCCCTAGCATGCATAGATAGATAGATAGATAGATAGATAGATAGATAGATAGATAGATAGATAGATAGATAGACAGACAGACAGACAGACAGACGATAGATGGATCCCAGTGCACAGGTGATTAGATGACATACATAACTGTGTTCATATTCATAGCAGTGGCCTCAACACCTCACATGTTTTTCAAAACAATAATTATAAGTTATGTTATTTTCTTTCAAAGAACATCTATTGAATAGTACAACTGACTACACTACAATTACCTGTATCAAACGTAGATAAATCTTGTTAATGCAATCTTGGGCACAAACAAGGCATAAGAAAAATACAAACCGTATGAGTTCAATTTTTAAATACATACATAACTAAACACTGACTTGTTTAGGATAGCAAGAGGATGAAAAACACAAACTTCAAGGTAGTGGTTATATTTGGGCCTAGGATGTGATGTAGGGCGTACATGGGACTCTTCCAAAATACTGACTATATTCTGTTTCTTAAGCTGGAAATTGGGTGTAGGTCATGTATGTGTTTTATATGGGTCTCTATAAGTAATGACATTTTTAATAATTTAATTAAGGGGAAATAAAAATTGGTAACCACCCTGGAATATGTTTAAATTAGAGTTGAAATTTAATCATCTGGGCCCCACTGATTTAAAATGTGTGATTACTCAGCCTTTTTTATTCTTTAGGAAGAAATTATGTAGCTTGGCAAATTCAAGGGTAAACACAATTAAGAACATGTGAAATTTAATTAAAATAACAAGTGATGTTTAAGGAGACTTTAACTATATGTTTGCAGATGAATGTACTAACAAAATCTTTTTTGGGGGCAAATATTACTATGAAAAACTGGCATATTTTCAGGTGAACAGTTCTAACAGATTTTATGTATAAGTAATTAATACAAATAAAATGAAGTGCTAGTGCCAAAATACTGTTGCGTACTTAGAAAAATATAATCCATTAATATTGGTTTCTGCTGCTGCTAGTTCTTATTGAAGTCAGGAAAACCGAAACTACACTCGTTGTGATAGAAATAATTTAACACAGAGAATGAGGTTAACGTGTTGGAAGACTGAAGAAGCAAAAAGAATGCTCAGGTAAACATTTGAAGCAGCCATCTTCCCTGGGGCTAGAGGAACGAGGCAAAGAGGCTGGAGTTTATTGAAGAACCTAGAACTTCAGGAAGAGAGTTCTGTGGGCTTGAACCTAGACCCCTGTGGAGAGAATACTTCCTGTGCCTAGAGCCTGAGGAGCTTGGATGGGGGACCCTGCCCACTGGATTGGGGACTCAGAGGAGGAGTCCCTCGCAGCTGGGATCGAGAGTGTTGTGTTGTTTTTTAAATCACTGATTCAATTTCATTAGTACTTAATCTGTTCAAACTTTCTGTTTCTTCCTGATTCTGTCTTGGAAGATTGTTCCGGGAATGTATCCATTTCTTCCAGATTGTCCAATTTCTTGGCATACAATTGTTTGTCGTATTTCCTTACAATCCTTTGTATCTCTGTGGTGTAGTTCGTCACTTCTCCTCTTTCTGATTTTATTAATTTGTGACCTCTTTTTTTTCTTGATGAGTCTAGGTTTATCAATTTTGTTATCTTTTCCAAGAACCATCTCTTGGTTTCATTGATTTTCTATTTTGTGTTTTTTTTAGACATTCAATATTATTTTATATTAGTTTCAGGTGTACAGCAAAGTGGTTAGACGTTTGTAGGAGTATAATTTAAGAAGTGATCACCTGACTAGTCTAGTACCCACCTGGCACTAGATATAGCTATTACCATATTATTGAGTATATTTCATGTGCTTTACTTTACATCCCCATGACTGTTTCGTAGCTACAATTTTATACTTCTTAATCCCTTCACCTTTTTTACCCCGCCCCCTATGCAGCCTCCCATCTGGCAACTATCAGCTTGTTCCATGCATCTATGCATTTGTTTTTTATTTTGTTCTTTAGATTCCACATATAAGTGACATCATATGGTATTTGTCTTTCTCTGTCTGACTTATTTCACTTAGCCTAATATATTCCTGGTTCATACATGTTGTTGCAAATGGTAAGATTTTATTATTTTTTATGGCTGAGTAATATTCCATTGTATCTATGAATCACAATTTCTTTATCTAATCGTCTGTTGATGTGCAGTTAGGTTGCTTGCATGTGTTGGCTATTGTAAATGTAAATATTACTGCAGTGATATAAGGGTGCATATATCTTTTTGAATTAGTGTTTTGGATTTCTTTGGATAAATACTCAGGAGTGGAATTGCTGGGTCATAAGGTAGTTGTATTTTTAACTTTTTGAAGGAAACTCCATACTGTTTCCCATAGTAGCTGCACCGGTTTGCAATTCCACCAAGAGTGCACAAGGGTTCCCTTTTTTCTACATCCTCGCCAGCACTTGTTGTTTATAGATTTATTGATGATGGCTATTCTGACAGGTACCAGGTGATATCTTATTGTGGTTTTAATTTGCATTTCTCTGATGATTAGTGGCGAGCATCTTTTTATAGGTCTATTGGTCATCTGTATGTCCTCTTTGGAGAAATGTCTATTCATGGCCTCTGCCCGTTTCTTAATTGGATTGTTTGGATGGTTTTTCTGTTTGTTTTTGTTTTTGTGTGTGTGTGTGTGTTGAGTTGTGTGAGTTCTTTATAAATTTTGCATATTAACCCTTTATCAGATGTATCATTGGTGAATATCTTCTACCATTCAGTAGGATGTCTTTTCGTTTTGTTGATGGTTTCCTTTGCTGAGCAGAAATTTTTAGTTGGATGTAGTTTCACTTGTTTGGTTTTTCTTTTTATTCCCTTGTCTGAGGTGACATACCAGAAAGAATATTACTAAGAGCAATGTGTGAGAGTATACTGCCTATCTTTTCTCCTAGGAGCTTTATGGTTTTGGATCTTATATTTAAGTCTTTAAACCATTTTGAGTTTATTCTTGTATATGGTGTAGAAAGTGATCTAGTTTCATTTGGTTTATTTGTGGGTTCTCTATTCTGTTCCATTGATTTGTGTTCCATTGTTTTTATGCCAGTACCATGCTGTATCCTTGTAGTATAGCTTGATACCACGTATTGTGATACCTCCAACTTTGTTATTCTTTCTCAAGATTGCTGTGGCTATTTGGAGTCTTTCAGGTTCCATATAAATTTTAGCATATTTGTCCTAGTTCTGTGGAATATGCCATTGGTATGTTGATAGAGATTGCATTAAATCTATAGATGAGGTTGTATGGACATTTTAACGATGTTAATTCTTCCTGTTCATGAGTGTGTATGCTTCCATTCGATTTTATCTTCTTTAATTTCCTTCTTCAGTGTCTTATAATTTCTGAATATAAGTGTTTTACCTCTTTAGCTAAATTTATTCCCAGGGATTTTATTCTTTTTGATGCAATTGTAAATGGGATTGTTTCCTCAATTTCTGTTTCTGACAGTTCATTATTGGTGTATAGAAATGCAACTGATTTCTGAATATTAATTTTGTATCGTGCTACTTTATTGAACTCATTTATCAGTTCTAATAGTGTTCCATGGAATCTTTCGTGTTCTCTGTACATACTTTCATGTCATCCGCAAATAATGACAGTTTTACTTTTTCCTTTCCAATCTGGATGACTTTTATTTCTTTTCTTGTCTGATTGCTGTGGCTAGGACTTCCAATAATATGTTGAATAAAAGTGGTAAAAGTGGACATCCTTGTCTTGTTCCTGATTTTAAAGAAAATTATTTTAGCTTTTCCCATTAAGTATGATGTTCACTGTGGGTTTGTCATATATGGCCTCTATTATGTTGAGGTATGTTCCCTCTTTCCCACTTTGCTGAGAGTTTTCAGCATAAACGGATGCTGGATTTTGTCAAACACTTTTCCTGCATATTGATAAGATTATATACTTTTATCCTTAATTTTGTTTATGGGGTGTATCATGTTAATAGATTTGCAGTGTTGCAACCTTGCATCCCAGGAATAAATCTCATTTGATCATAGTGTAGGATCTTTTTAATGTATTGCTGTATTTGGTTTGCTAATATTTTGTTGAGGATTTTTGAGTCTATGTTCATCAGGGGTATTGGCCTATCATATTTTTCTTTGGTAATGTCAATGTCTTTATCTGGTTTTGGAATCAGTATAATGGGGGTCTCATAAAATGAGGTTGGGAACCTTCAATCCTCTTGAATTTTTTGGAATAGCTTGAGAGGGATAGATGTTAATTCTTCTCTAAATGTTTGGTAAAATTCTCCTGTGAAGACATCTGATCCAGGACTTTTGTTTGTTGGGAGTATTATTACTGTTTTGATTTACTGAGTAGTAATTGGTCTGTTCAGTTTTTCTGATTCCTTTTGATTCAGTTTTGGACAATTGTATGTTTCTAGGAATTTATCCATTTCTTCCAGATTGTTGAATTTGTTGTCACATAATAGTTTGTAGTATTTTCTTATACTCCTTTGTATTTCTGTGGTGTCAGTTATCACTTTTTTTTCATTTATGATTTTATTTATTTGTGTCTTCTTGCTTTTTTTTCTTGATGAGTCTGGTTAAAGGTTGATTGATTTTTATTTTTTTTTAATCTTTTCAAAGAACCATTTCCTGTATTGTTGGGGTTTTTTTTGTTTTGTTTTGTTTTTTAAGACTCTATTTGGTTTATTTCCACTTTGATCTTTATTATTTCCATCCTTCTGCTCACTTTGGGCTTTGTGTGTTGTTCTTTTCTAGTTCCTTTAGACTTAAGGTTCTATTGTTTTTTGAGATTTTTCTTGTTTCTTGAGGTTGGTCTGTATTAATGTCCCTCTTAGAATTGCTTTGGTTGTGTCGCATAGATTTCGAGTTCTGTGTTTTCATTTTATTTGTCTCAATGTATCTTTTAATTTCTTCCTTGACCTACTTGATAACTCATTCATTGTTTAGTGGCATGTTACTTATCCTCCATGTGTTTGTGAGTTTTTCATTTTTCTTCTTGTAATTGATACGTAGTTTCATACCGTGGTGTTTGGAGAAGATTCTTTTTTCTTTAAAACTTTTGTGGCAGTTTCTTTTTTTAAAAAATAACATCTCTAAATTTATATTTGTGTTTATTTTTATTTTGTAATAATAATAATTATTATTGTTATTTTTTATTGGGGAATATTGGGGAACAGTGTGTTTCTCCAGGGCCCATCAGCTCCAAGTCATTATCCTTCAATCTATCTGTGGAGGGTGCAGCTCAGCTCCAAGTCCAGTCACCGTCTTCAATCTTCAGCAGCTTGGAGCGCAGCCCACTATCCCATGTGGGAATTGAATTGGCAATCTTGTTGAGAGCTTGCACTCTGACCAGCTGAGCCACCCGGCCACCCCTCCTACAGCTCAGTGGCAGTTCGTTGTTCTCAGTCCAGTCGTGGAGGGTGCAGCTCACTGGCCCATGTGGGAATCGAACTGGCAACCCTGTCGTTCAGAGCTCATGCTCCAACCAACTGAGCCATCCAGCCACCCCTGGAGAAGATTCTTGATAATGATTTCAATCTTAAATTTTTTTAGACTTGTTTTGTGGCCTTGCATGTGATCTATCCTGGAAAATATTTCATGTGCATTTGAAATGAAGTACATTTTTCTGCCTTTGGGTGAAATTTTCTAAAAATATGTGTTAAGTTCGTCTGGTCTAATATATTATTTAAAGCCATTGTTTCCTTTTTTTATTTTCTGTCTAGATAATCTATCCTGTGATGTTAATAGTGTGTGAAAGTCCCCTATTATTATTCTATCACTGTCAATCTCTCCCTTTATGTGTGTATGTGCTTTATATACTTAGATGCACCTACGTTGGGTGCATAGATGTTTACAAGAGTTATCCTATTGTTAGTTTGATCCCTTTATGATTATTAAATGCCCTTCTTTGTCTCCTGTTACAGGCTTTGTTTTAAAGTCTGTTTTGTGTGGTATGAGTATGGTACCCCAGCTTTTTCTTTGTTTCCATTTGCATGAAATACCTTTTTCTATTTCTTTACTTTCAGTCTGTATGTGTCTTTTAACCTGAAGTGGTTCTCTTGTAGGCTGAATATGTATGGATTTTATTTTTTCATCTATTCAGCCACCCATTGTCTTTTGAATGGAACATTTAATTCATTTACATTTAAAGTAATTTTTGATAGAAATGTAGTTCTTCCCAGTTTATTAATTGTTTTTGATGTTTTATTGTTCCTCTCTGTTCCTTTCTCTTTCTGTTCCTATCTCTCTTGTATATTTAGGACGTCAGTAAGAATGTGTTGTACCTTTTTGAACAGTACATGATAGTTATTAATGGTCCATGTTTTGTTTGGTTTTGATAATGGGTGACGTGTTATTGACTCACTTATTCCCATGACTTGTGGGTCATTCTTCGTAGAGCTCTGCCTCCCTGCTGTGCTGCATGTGGTTTGTTTCTATATCACAGAGTGTACAACTTGCTAAATATGTCGGTTGGAATTCATGGCCTATGATTTATCCAGAACATCTAAAATTCTTCTAGCCTGTTTGAAGAGTTGAAATTTTGCAAAAGTTTCTATTTAGTTTCTAGTTAATAGAAGTAAAAAGGGGATAATAATGCACGTATGAGACACTACCACAGATGCTGCGTACCTCACATTTACCCTTGCAGTAAACCTACTTGATGTGACAGTTGCCATCTCCATGTTGCAGATGAAAAAAATCAAGGTTAGCTGGATTCAGGAATTTGTTCCAAGTCTCTCCGTTCATGAATGGTGGAAGAACAAGTCAAATCTAGTTCTACCATTTCCGAAGCCTGGTTTCATGTTCTGCTGTGCTGCTTCTCTGTTTTATTTTACAAAAATGCCTTCCCTTTTTTCATTGATGTTAATATATTGATATTAATATAATATTATATGATATCTGCAGATACTGGTTATCAATCTCAGATTGGTAAGAGTTCTAAGTATGTAATATTCCTCTTAACCGATTAGGGTATGTTACAGATTATTGCAGCCTTATTGATAAAATGCTTTGATTCTAAAATAGTTTCAAATATTTAAGTCAAAGTTAATTACTTTTTTTCCTTTTGAGATAACTTTAGAGACTTTAAATCTTCCCCAAACTTAAAACCCGTAAATTCCCTAATAACTTTTTTATAGTTCCTTTGAATGAGAGACTATATGGTGCCTCTTTAAGCATTTCAATAACTCACTCTATATTTCAAACTTCATAATTTTCTCATATTGTTTTCTTAATGCACTCCCTTCCCCCGGCATATATTTCTCTTTTTCTTCTTTTCTGTTTTTTTCTCATACTTTACCTTCTTTCATCCTGTGAATTTAGGAAACTCAAACTGACAGAACTGTTGACCTCCAATACTTTACTTTGCTTTAAATATATCTTTTGTTAATTCTATGTTCGTAGGCCCAACCTAGAAATTACTTCCCCTTGGCGGTGGTCTATCTTGAATTATGGTTTCTTAAGCATTGGATATAATGTTGTTTTATTTCTATCTTGAAAATAGATACATGAATAATAAAAGATTTGCTCTTGGGGACAGCTTTATCTGTAAGCATGTTTAAATTCAAAAACTAGTTTTACACCACAGTGGAGCCCACTAGCAAGATACCATTCCTGAAGTAAATAACAGCCTGAGTGGCATCTGTTTCCATTGACGATGTCACTCATTGCAGTTTGATTGTGTGGGGCACACGTTCTGTGTCTGTTACTCATTCCAGTTCCCCCATCAGTGCATATCGAAATTGGGAGGTATTGCTAACTGTAGTATCAATACTACTCCAGTTATGCTCAGACAGCCTCTGAGATTTCTAGGCCAGTCATACATATCTGCAGTTACACTTCAAGTCATTCTTTAATGACATTCTGGGGGTTAGTAAATATGAAGCCAGCCAGCTGGCCAGGATTATCAAGATCTTGTATTAGCTTCTATGACAGTCACTTATGTCCTTGAGAAGCATTATCATCTAGTCCTGAAAGTATGATTATATTATATCTTTAGAAAATGACAGTGGCTTTGCTTTGGGTAAGTTCATATATGTAGTATATTATGGTACGTTGTATAATATTTTCAGTTTTATGTAAATCACTTTTATATTCAAGACATTATACCATTTTATTTGTAGAATTCAATCTTAATTTACTTAATCCTAAATGATCAGTTTGTTAATTCTTGAAAATATTATGGTTAAAGATGGGCATATTTGAAAAATTCTAAAACTATATGTAAAATATAGAAGATTAGTTTGTATAAGGGTGATTATATTATTTTATTGTAAGATTCATCCATCTGTCACCTTAAATATGGTTTAAAACAATGAAGTAACAATCTTTTACTACCATCTTAGGAAAGTAAAATATTTTTACTTGTTTAGAGTTGAGCTTATAAATTATCTTTAAATTTTTGCTTGGTAGCCATTATGAATGTGCTAGCTATCACCATGAAGTGCCTGTCAAACCATCACTTAAAGAGCTACTTGTATCTGCAGCTGCAGAGCCTTCAGACTCTTAAACATAAGCCAGATATGAAGGCAAACCAAGCTTTACACTTTCTGTGAGATACTTGACTGTTCTTAACACTCTAAACAAGGGATAGTGTAGCAGTCCCCAGCCCCAGGTCCTTTGGTTAGAAGCCCTAAAAATCCAAGTTAGACCAACTGAGACCCTTGCTATTATTTGTTGCTGTTGTTTGTTTATGACTTTTTATTTTGATGTAACTCAAGCTCATAGAAAAGTCGCAAGCTACTGCATGGAACTCCTGTACATTCTTTAACTAGACCATCAAATGTTTATTTTTTTGTCCCATTTGCTTTGTTGTTCCCTTCCTCCATCCCCCATACATAGACATGTGTGTATGTATGATGCTTGTACATGTGCGTGTGCATAATTTTGTTCTGAGCCATCCAGCAGCACGTCAGAGACACCATCCTCCTTTACCCCTAAGTACGTTAGTGTAGACATTCTAAGAATGTGGACATCCTTTTACGTGTACACAGTATAATGATGGAAGTCAGGAAATTTAACTTCGATAAATACTACTATCAGATCCACAGGCCATATTCAGAAGTGTTCTTTGTAGTTATTTTTCCCAACCCAAGATCACACAATGCGTTTAATTGTCATGTCTCCTTAGGCTTCTTTAATCTAGAGCTGTTCTTTAGTCTTTCCCTTTCCCAGCCTGTGTACTTCAGGCTGCCTATTTTATAGACATCTCTCTTTGTGGATTTGTCTGCACAAGTGATGTGTTTCCTATCTGCAGGCCTATGATGTCAGTCTGTCTCATTACTGCTAATGAGACATCACTTAGGTCAGTTCAGTCACTTGGTTTAGGTGGTATCTGCCGATTCCTCCATTATGAAGTTACATTCTCCCTTTTATAATTAATAAATAATTTATGAGGTGATTCTTTGAGAGTAAGCAAACATCTTGTTTCTCATCAAACTTTCATCCACTAGTTTTAGCCATCTATTATGATGTCTAACTTCATTCTTCCTTCTCTATTTATTAATTGAAGCTTGCCATTCTTGTATATATGTTCTTTTAAACAAATTTTGGTATAGCTTTAATTTAATTTTAAGTTATTGTGGTCTTTAATATATCATGTGATGTATTTGTCAGTATTAACTGAGGAGAGGTTATCGGAAAACTCAATATGCCTTTCTATGTAGTCTCTTGGTGCCATCTTCAGAGTTTCTGCAAATTTCTAGTTTTCTTTGCTTTTCTATGAAACTTTCTGAGCTAGTAGTAATGTGTATTTAACAATTTGTTCATTCTCAAAAATCAAAAATTATCTCTGAAATACAATACAATTTTGAAAAGGGGAATGACTAGAAATAGTCTATTTTTTTTCCCCAGTAGAAAATAGTCTTCACTAAGTGACATGTCATTTTTATCACATGACTGTATTCAAAAGAACTTTAATCATAAAAGATTGTTTGAATTATACATGGGTTTATGTATGGAGATTTATTATTGCGTATCAAAATTCCATAAGACATTTCCTTTGGCTAGTTTGCTGATGGTTGCAATTCAGATGAGTTACTCTGATGTAGAAATACACACAGATCATTCTTTTTTTATTATTTAGATACTTTCTTTCACTTTTTTCTCTTACTATAAGTGATGCATGATCCATTTTCATGGTAGAAGTATGTGAATATCTTGGGCATTTAATCTCTGAAGGAAAAGTGTGGGAAAATATATTCTTAAATGGAAGCATGTAGTCCTCTGAAGTTAAGTAAAAGCAAATCTCCAATGCCAAGAAGCATTGTGATTTGTAATGTTGTTACCTTTTTCTGTTTGCATTGTTGACCTTGTTAAAAAAGGTAAATATTTAGAAAATAGGAGAATATATTTTGACTTCAGTGTTGACCTCAAAAGTAGTGATCCCCTGGTCATTAGCAATAGATATATTAAAATATCAAACCTCACCCAAATAAAAGCTCTCTAATCATTTTGGAAAAGTCAACAGAAATATCATTTGTATTAGTAATAAGAGACTTAAGTGGTTCTGTGTTTTATTTGGGATGTTGTTATGACATCCCCTTTTAAATTCTCTGTCCACATGTATGAATTAGAGTTGGGCAGATGGGAGACACTAGAAGATAATATCATTATAGATCATCACCATAGTCCATAGTCTTTCAAGTTGTTTACCAGTCTTTGTAAGATTGCATATATTTATTCTTGTTCCTCACCAAGACAGACTCTCTGAATGTTTGAGGGAAGACCAGTTGTTTGGGAATTCTGGATCAATTCATGTTTTTCAGCCCATGGGGAATAAAACAGGGGGAATTGAAATTTTCAAGTTCAAATGTAGGTAGACAGAATCATTTTCAAGTATACGAAGGGCTGTCTTAACTGCCTTCTTTAAGCCTTTGGCAAACATCAATTTTAAGATAACCTTCTCTGTTGAATTAGATATTGACTCTTCGCAATTCTCTTGAAGAGCATATTTCAAGTACCTATTAATATATCATCTGAATTGACACGTAAAATGAAACTTGTTATCCTAAGATTAGATCCTTTCTGTGTTGTACCAGAACACAAGAATAAGGTCAGTATGTGAAGTAAGAGGTAAACAAAATTCAGTTCTCTATGAATGACTGTCTGAAGATGAGAGCTGAAATAATAAAAGCGCTGACCTCAGAAGTAGTGAGCCCCTGGTCACTAGAAATATTCGTGAACAGGCCTGAACACTCAGAATTATAAAATAACTGCATGATATTTCATTTTTATGATGTCATCTCTTATAAATAGTATGACACTTTGGTGTCATTTAGTATGTTCAAGGTTGAAGCTAAATGAATCAACACCAGTGTCTCCTTCTAAAGCTTTCAGAGTACAAACTTGTGGAGTTTTATTATATAAAATTGCATTGTTTAAATAGACACTACATGTGTTAAATAAGTAATTTAGAATTATTTTAATTTTGTTTTGGACCACCTTACTAATAGAGTGAATCAAGAGACAAAGATGGGCATTTCATAATGATAAAGGGGACAATACAACAAGAAGACATAACACATCAATATATATGCTCCCAGTCAGGGAGCACCGAAATGTATAAAGCAGCTACTAACATAACTAAAGAAAGAAACTGACAAAAACACAATTATAGTTGGGGGCCTAAATATGCCATTGACAGCTATGGGTATATCATCCAAACAGAAAATCAGTAAGGAGATATCATCCTTAAATGACCAAATGGACGTAATTGATATTTATAGAGCCTTCCATCCCAGAACACCAGACTATACATACTTTTCTAGTACACATGGAACATTCTCAAGGATAGACCATATGTTGGGACACAAAACTAGCCTCAGCAAATTTAAGAAGATTGAAACCATACCAAGCATATTCTCTGACCACAACGCTTTGAAATTGGAGATCAACTGCAAAAAGAAAATAGGAAAACCCACAAATATGTGGAGATTAAGTAACATGTTCCTAAAGATTGACAGGGTCAAAGAAGAGATAAAAGGAGAGATCAGAAGATACATAGAAACAAATGAGAATGAAAATACATCATATCAAAACTACTGGGATGCTGTGAAAGCAGCAATAAGAGGGAAATGTATATCATTATAGGACTATCTCAAGAAACAAACAAACAAAAATTCCAAATAAACAACCTAACATTACATCTTAAACAACTAGAAAAAGAAGAACAAATGAAACCCAAGGTCAGCAGAAGGAAGGAAATAATAAAAATTAGAGCAGAATTAAATGAAATAGAGAATAAAAAGACAATAGAAAAAAAATGCAACAGAGAGCTGCTTCTTTGAAAATATTAATAAAGATGACAAACCCCTGACTGGACTCTCTAAGATAAAAAGAGAAAAGACACAAACAAAATCAGAAATGAAAGAGGAGAAGCTATGACAGATTCCACAGAAGTAGAAAGGATCACACAAGAATACTATGAAGGACTATATGCCTCCTTCATATATTAAATGACTGCTCTGATATTGTTTATAACAAGTAAGCATTCACTTGTCATGTTTCCTAAGGCCCAATGTGAAAAAAGAAAATTCTATTTCTAACTGTGTACACTCATTATCATGTGTTTGTGTTTAGACCCACTTGAAGAACGTGTTCACATTATGTAGAGAGAGGTACCTTAACTGACTCTGAAGTTGTGGCCCTTGTTCCTCTTTCTGAACACAGATAGATTGAGAAGCATAGCAAAGTGTGGTGTCAGGTGGACCTAGAGGAGTTATCTAGTCCAGCCAGTGTCATCCACAATATCAACACCATGGTATGTCACCATTGATTATTAGATATGTCATAATCAAGTGTGAGATATGTCAGAAGTAATTAGACACTACCAGTAAAGAACATGTTTGAATGAGTTATAACTCATTCTCGGTTGTCCCTATAGAGCTGCCACTCTCACTCATCACCTGGAGCATTGCCTCAGTGCCTCTTGAGATTTACAGGAAAGGTTCAGTTTCTTTGTTGTATGTTAGTAGTTGTACCTCTGGTATTACAGAGTGGTGGTACTTGTGTAGCAGCAGTAATTGTAGCAAGCACTATATTCTTTTTACTATAGATAAGGCACTGTTCTGTGCATTTCACCTACATAAAATCGTCTGATCCTCACAACCCTATGAAGTGGACACTATTATTATCCCCATATTACAGATGAAGAAAGTGAGGCACCAAGAGGATACATACCTACGTGGCCAGAGACATAACTTACTAGGGAGTGGAAGAGCCAGGAAGCAGATCCAGTTCCCAGGATGCGTGCTTCCGATCCCTAGGTCATACTGCGTTTCTGTTTGCTACTGCAGCTGGCAATAATACCAACAATACTAATGGTTAAAACTTACGTAGCCCTTAGTGTGCACCAGGCACAGTTCTGAGTGGTTTCCATATATTAGCTGATTCACTCCTTGTTCCAGTGCTGGGAGGCTGGTTCTGTGGTTGTGTATTCCAGACGAAGGACCTGAGTCACAGAGGCTTGCTACTTTCCTGAAAGTCACAGCTCTTATGTTTTATCTTGTTGTAGCCCATAGACCCTCTTTGTCCATGAAAGGGCGTCATGTTTGGGATGTATGCACCTTGTGTGGAGGGTGACAAAAAAGTTGAGAATTCCTCTCATACAAATGATTGTTAAAACAGCAAATCCAATGTTAGCATATTGCTCTTTCATTCATTTCCATTTAAAACAGGGTCACTTTCAAAATCTCTTCTGTTGAAGAGTGCAGCTGTGAAACACCTGTTGGAGAATATGTTTACAAAACCATTCAGTTCTTTCTAGCTTTGTTTTGAGGTAAAGCTGGTGAACTCACAGAAAACATAATTTATTCCACTGGTAGTATTGCTAAGTCTACCATGTCTAAATTAAGATATTGTAAAATTTGTATGTTCGAGGTATCTCTGTCCTCTTTCATTATAGTTAGATGATGGGGAACTGTTTTGATGTTAATCTGGAGGCATTTAATTGCTAAGGATCACATTTTTCTGAAATCCATCTTTAGGATAGAATGATCCATGTAAATAATATACGTCTCTTAATATGCAGCTGGATCTACTAATCTACTGTTTTCAAAACTAGGATATTTTGAGTATTTTCTAGAAGTTATGAAGGACATGTTCATTTATTTACCATTCTTCCCATGTCCCACAGGACACCTTTGCTGCGCATTTGTTCTGGGATATGTGTGCTAGTTGGCCAACGTGGTAACAAATTTCTGAGTCCTTTGATCCTTTGATTCATTACCTCTCATTTCTTACTCACTTTATTATGGTTTATCTTTTGTCCATAGCACTGCTGACACTGTTGTCACTACTTGCCAAATTGAATGGACATTTTATTTCAACCTTTATCTTATTTGATGTCTCTGTTGATTTTGACTCACCCTTTTTAACTCACTGTCCCATTAGCTTCCTTAGCCCCACTCACTTCTGTTCTCCTTATAATGTCTGGCAACTCCTTGTAAGTCTTCTTTCTTCATGACCTTCTCTTTCTCTGCTTTTATTTATAGAGAAGTTGGTATTTGTAAGGTAGGCCCACTCTTCTTCTCACTGTATATGCTTTTCTCGAGTGATCTTATCCTTATTCAGAGTTTCTATAGTCACTCTGATCTGCAAACTCCTGTACCAATGGTTTGCTAGAAATCTACACTTAGATTGCTCACTGACATCTTAAAACCCAGTGGGTTCAAAACCAAATGCATTGTCTTCCCTCTCAAAGCTACTCTTCCTACTCCACTCTCTATCCCCAACCCACCCAAGCTATAAATCCGGTCAGCATCCACGGTTCCACTCCCTAAGTCACTCATCCGTGCACAGTTGAATCACTGTATGAACTTATTTCCAAGTCTTGTCCTTAGAGATTACTTTTCAAAATGTCTTGGACGGGAGCCCTTGCAGGTAGATTTTGAAAAGCCTCCCCGGTTGATACTGAAAGTTTGCCTCTTCACAAAGGACCACTTACTTACATTCTTGACAATTGCCAAGCTCTGCTACTTTGACCTCCCAAATATTTCTTGAATCTGTGCCTTCCTGTACGTCTGCATGAGAAATGGTGAAGGCAGAATCCTCTTTTTCACTGTTTGTATTTTGTTTTGTTTTGTTTTTTGGCTTCAAACAATGAGATGGAGAGATTGGTCTTTCCCTACATAGTGTTGCATTGCCCAGTCACCAGCTCCGTGAGTATTGAGAGGCATAGTATGGATGCAGGGCAACAGTGTATTTGGTGATGCCGATTTAGCAGGTGAGGTCTGAGTCCAAAGCCATAGTTGCCACGTTGTATGGCACCCACCATACAGCGTGGATCCTGAGTGTGGCAAAGAGAACACCTCTCCCTAGAGGGCCAATTCTGTACTTTTGTTCTAGGAGTGGTCCCTGGAGACCCAGTGTGGAGCCCAGTGTCTCTGCTCTTAGAACTGTTTTGTAAGCTTCTCATTGGCTGCATCCATCTGCTATAAGTAGCTGCATGGTTTCTGTTTCTTGAAAATGAATCCAGAGTAGTGCACAAACTATGCGTATATGGGAGACAGTTTAGTTTTGGAAGAAAGACTTTCTGATCTTATCAACCTTGTTTCTTCTCCTTTGTGTCTGTTATGTGGCTTCCTTCAAACTGGAGGATGCAGGAGGAAACCTGGACGCTCACAGAAGATGGTGACTCTAAACCGATTAACATTGGTTGAACTTGGAGACTTGTATACATTACAGCTGGAATATTCCAATTCCCTAAAAAAAAATAACTAGAATCCTTATAATCATGGTTCATTTCAGAGAGTGGTGTGTGATGTTCTTACTTTAACATGACAGTAATGAGATGTTTGCTCTGCCCCCGCAACATGCCAGTCTGTGGATGGCATTGGTATGTTGGAACCCATTTTCCAGTGGGAACATCTGAGAAATTTTTGTTCTTCCTATGCTCTGGCTGGATTTTTCTTTGTATTTGGAAGTCGAACTCATTTTTTTAAATATTAGCCCTTTAGCACAATACAAAAATCCTTTTGGATTAGGGAGGTCTTTAAATTAAACAAAAGCTGACATGATTGGAATTACTCAGTTATGCCAACAGCCTTTATCAGATTGTTTTTTTTTAAATATTTGGAATTGACCATAATGCAAGTTTTCCAGGAACTCTATCTTATGTTATGTTTTTAATAATGTTACTAAATGACCCTTCAAGTTTGTAAGATTATAGTGCTTTTTTTTAATTCACATAATCACATGCAAATTTTGAAGATAAGTAATCGTCAGAACGATGCACTACAGTTAATAGAAGAATGGAGTCCAATCTTATAAAGAAATTTCCTTATTCAACATATTTATATGTATTATTGAACATATAAGTATTAGGTTGGTGCAAACGTAATTGCATTTTTTTGCAGTTATTTTTAACATTTTAAACTGTAATTACTTTTGCACCAACCTAATATATACTATATATATATATATATATATATATATATATACACACTATACACACACACACACACACACACATATATATACATACATACATACTCTAGAACTCTACATTTTATTTTTATAGTTATCCAACAGGCTCTTCCTTCTTAATATAATGAAAAAAATAAAGCAACAGCCACCCACAAATAGTTGTATGGAATATATATCATAATGAAGGGCACAAGTGATTTGGAGTGGGTTTTGGTGCACTTGGCGTAAGACTTACATGGTGTTATATGTGACCCACCACTGGAGGCTTAATATCGAGATCAAGGAAAGTCATGGTCATAAGCATAGTTGAAAGCATTTTTTTTCATGCAAGGCTTTAGTGCTTCCTCTGTATTTCAAACACTAGGCACTCTTAGGTGACTAGACAGACCTGGACTTCAGGGAATGCAAAGTATAATCAGAGTTAAAGACACATAAACAAATAAATGCAATAAAATAACATCATTAATAGCTATCATTTTTTGAGAACTTGTTAATAGTCAACTCAGTGCTCAGGTGCCCTGCCTTCTAGTTGAGGGAGTTGTTGGGTCTCAGGTAATTTAAGGAACTAACCCAAGATCACATAGGTACTAGTAGAACTAGACTTGAATCCAGATCTATTTTATTCAAAGCTTTGCTTCTATCTTATATCACTCACACTTGTTCTATAGAAGAGAGAGCTGCAAAGTGCATGGGGAGGTTGACTTCCTGGGGCTTAGAATGATAGTTGAACCTTGCAGTGACCATTGTGTATGGATGGATAAGTTGCAGTTCAACAATTGGTCATAAGGGATAAGAGTAGTCAGGTAGACCAATAGCACACGTAAAGCGTGGGGAAATTTGAGTGAGTATGACATTTTGCAAGATAAGAAAAAGTTCATATTGACAGGAAAATCCAGTTCATCTTTCCATTCATTCCACAGAGAGTTGTTGAATGCCTGTTGCCTGCCAGGCAATGTTCTAAGTATTGGCAACATAATGGAGTGAATGAATGAAGACGGGTAGGAGATGAAGTCCTCTTCTGTCCTCAAAGAAAGTAGAGTTTTCCTGTGACTCACTAAAATCTGAACTATCTATGGCGGATGAAAACAAACAAAAATTCACTTAATTTTTAATTACACAAGTAATTATGTGAATCTGTCTGAAATATTTTAAAAGCAAACTCCAGATATATCAATCCACAGGGGTACACTGTAGAGAGATTTCTGCTCAGGATATAGTTGAGAATTCTAATAATTAGAGCAGCTCGGTAAGGAAAATCTGCCTGGCGGAGATATGAATGGACATCACTAGAGACACCAGGACACGTGACAAATGTCTTTTGTGGTCTACTGGAAATGAGATGAGATTGCCAATAAATGACCTTTGAGTTTTTCTAGATCTGAAATTCTACTTGGTCCCCCTGGTGTACAGGAAAATCTATAAGTGAAGGTGAAAAGACAGAAGAAATAAAAAATAAAGTTTTTGTTTGTATTTATATTAAGAATACAGTTTGTATGAATGGGTCAAGGACATTTATAAAATTAAGTGAAATTTAAAATACAATTTTCCCTTAGTTTTCTATTTATATTTTATTATACCTTTTCTTCTTTTCTGCTGCATATTCTGTTGTTTAAAAGCTACCGAGTAAATATAAAGCCCTAGAGAAAATCGGGCACATTTTAGAAAACTTCACCTTGGTTAGTCTGTGATCCAACTCTGCTTTCCTAACTAACGAAATCCCCCTTTAACGCACCAGATCCATTAGAGTAACTTCCGCAAGTCACTTGTGTTAGGGTATCCTTACAGCTTCATAGACCTCCAGGCATAGTGGCGTCATGAAGAAAAAGACAGTTATCACTTCCATTTTCTAATAAAAATGGCAAATTAAACAATTGCCACTAATAGTCAAAATATTTATCTTCCTTGCCTCAGGCTTTTAAGGTTTGAAACTATGCTATTAGCATTTTACTTCTCTTGTTGGGATTGAAAAATAATTAATTATAAACCACATCGTTTAGAAGAAGGCAAGTGCCCTGAGGACAGAGGCTTTTGTCACGGCAGTTCCATTCTGCTCACGACGTCATCACAGTGTCGGGTAATAGCTCCTTGAATGCTGTAGGTCGTCAGTCAATATGTGTCGTGCCTGAATAGATTCCATAGCAATTAGAAACTGCTCAAATACCTCTGGGAACATCCCTTTCTATGATTTTGCTGGAAATAATTCATTGACATGATAAGAAGGGCTGGTAAATCTCTACCCAATTTCCTTAAAATGATGCAACGTGTTCCCTCTCCTATCCAGAATCCTAATTTATATAATTTTGGAAAACTCCCCACATCGGGATGTTATTAAGTATACTCTTATTATACAGCTAGAGACATTCAAGAACAGAATTTCCAATAACATGGGGCTGTCATAAACGGCACAGCCTAAATGTAGATGACTACGAGTGTCTCCTACCAGACACATCACTTCACCATGTTTCTGACAAGTAGCCCACGATTTTCTGAGTAGGAAGGGCTCACCATCTCACAAGGCTGGTTACTTCACTGGAGGTTTCCCTCACTATGAGCCTCCCCTGTACTTAGAATCGAAATCTCTCCCTCTAACTTGTGCTTGTTTAGCCACCTCCTCCCTTGGAATCAACATGGAAGAAACCCACAGTCTCGTGTCTCTAGGAACACACTTCAGCTCTTTGAAGTTAGCTATGTTAATTCATCTTAGACTTCTCATAAGCTAAAATATACCTGATTTTATTTAAAAAAATAAATAACATCAATAGCTACCATCTTTTATGGTCTTATTTATATGTCCCACATTCAGTTTCAAGAATTTTCCACCTAGTTTAGCCAAAGTCACACTAACATGAGAGGCTTTACTGAACCCACTGTTAGTTGAGGAAACTAAGATCCAAAAAGGTTTGGTAATTCACCCCAAATCACAAGGGTCATTGAGTGGTTGAGTGAACTAGAATTTAAACCAGGACTTCTATATTCCAAAAACAGTAGCTATTTATCTAGCCACTAACCCATCCAACGTCAATGTGTTCTGGCATCAGGCACTATGAATACAAATGAGAATTAAATTGCTTCTTTTCAAGTTTCTCAATTTAATGGAACAAAATAGACACAGTTACAAATGACTGTAATACAGGATGGTAGCTAACATGGAATCCCACCTCCTTAACTTAAGTAAGAAGAGAAGAATTGTACGTAGAGGAACCAATATGAGCAAGCGTCTGGAGATGAGAACTTGCACTGAGTCTGCAAAAAATATGAGTAGAGCTAGATGATTTCGAAGTTCAGCAATGCCTACATTGTGGAAAGCACTGTACTTCATGTTGTAGCCTTTGAAATTGTTCCTCTATTCAGGATGTGACTGTGAGGGTAGAGGCCATTGAACAGTTCTAGGTAATTGGTCAAGTCTCCAGATGGCTTTTTAGGCTGGGAGAAGAAGCATGGATCTGTGGAGGATCAGAGATAGGAAGTCCAGTGAAGGGGTTTTAACAGTAGCCCCCAATAAGAAAAATGGTGACCCGTTTGTACCAGAATAGAGCAGGAATGGAGAGGCTAGGAAGACATAAGAAGCATTTAGGAGATGACATCAACAGGAATTGGGATAGTTCTCTTGATTCGGTTTGAATTATTTAAGTTAGATGGTGGTACCATCAATGGAAGGAGAATAGAATAATGGAGGTAGTGAGTCTAGAGAAGGCTGTGATGAGTTCTGTATTGAAAAATACCAAGTGTTTGATATCCCTGGAAGTTTAACATGTGAGTCTGAAGCCACAAAACACCTGGGCTAGGGATGTGGATTGGACGGTCACCAGCATGCCAGAGATTGCCCAGGCCGAGTGCGGAGTGCCAGGAAAATAGGTAGAGAGAACCCTACAAGTGGGTAACTGGTTTTAAATTTCACTCCTCCTCCTCATCTTTTACAATTGATGGGAAGAATATGTGTTAATAATACAGCCCCTCCTGTATTCACCTGCTGGGACAAGCTAATGAGTTGGAAGAGAAAGAAAAGGAAAATATGGTTTTATAAGATAAAGAAAATATTTTAAAGAGTGCCATTACAAAGTCTTCTTGAAGAATTGGCGACCTTACCTTAAGAACTATAGTAAGAGTGTGTTTACCTGAGTCAGGCATGTATCTGTCCTAGGTTTTGTCTTTCAAATATGTGCTTTTTCAATTTTGAATTATTTCCTTTCAGATCAAGGTTTCTCACTATCACCATAATGGCAGAAATTTGTTCAGAAGTTTTCTTAGAAATACTTCTTAATTTACCCAAGTGGGATCTATAGACTACTAAGGCATTTATGATGGCACAGGCATGGACAGAGTATAAATGTTGGAGTCAGATCAGGAGTTCAGTTATGAATCTGCTCCTTATTATCTGTGGACTCTTGAGCAAATTAATCTCCTCTTTGAGCCTTAATTTCCTCAGCTGTAAAACAGGATAATAATGTTCAGTTTACTAACTTTTTCTAAAGATTAAGTTAAATAATAGGTGAAAGGCATCTGTCATGTCATGGAGGCTCCATAATTTTGGGTTGTTGTACTAACATTTGCATGAGAATTATTATTTATTTTTCAGAAATTTGGACTTTAATTGGGGAAAACTTGTATTAGAAATCAGTTGATACTAATAATCATGATGATGATAGGAAATAATGACATACTGCTTTACTGTCCTAGGCACTATTTGAACACTTTCTGTCTATTAATCAATTTGATTCTCTTAACAACCCTGAGAGGTAGACACCAGGTTCATGTCCGTTCTACAGATGAGACGGAGGCTCAGAGGTTAAGTAACTTGCCCAAGTTGACACATTTTGGAAGTGACCGAAGTGGAATTACAGATTCCTAAGAATTTCTTTTTCCAATCCCCTAACATGAAGGCTTGATCAAAGTCTTCCTGTGTCAGTACTTGGATGTTTCCAAAATATGTATAGAACATTTGTCAGGTGGGGTGGTTAACAGAATATTCTAACATTAGCTACTTTGGTTTTTAAATAATTTTAATGCTCCATTAACAGTGTGGCTTTCTAAACAATGTCTCTCTAATTCCAGCCTGTGAGGTTGAAGCGGGGAAAGTGTACCAGGTATCCTCAAAAGAACACATCCAGCCTTTCAAAGAAAACATGGAGCAATTTATTATTCAAGGTAAATTCTGAAGAGATATCTTGCGTTTCCCTCCCTTTTCAGCAGAAAGGTAGAATGCATTAAAAAAAATACACATTGATTTAAAAGGGATTATTTTGACATCACAGAAAAGCAAATTATGTTTATTCATGAGTTGCACAGCTGTGAGAGACTAGTGATTTGCTAAACATGCGATTTTGTGAATAATGCTCATTAATACTGTTTTTCTTTAATGACAGTAAATACAATAGATACTGGTTAAAATAGCTCATATTTATAAAGACTAAAATTTTTATGCCTTTTGTGATAGAAAATTAAATATCCTTCTGGGTTTTAACTATGCTTATGACCTCAGTTCAACCTGGTATTTTTGGTTTGTCAAAATATTATATCTAAAAACAAAGTATATAGATGTTTTTCAGATCTTCAAACCATTATATGCTGTTTTTTTTTTTATAGGATGTACAAATTCCTCTGGATACTTAACATCTTTTTTCTAAGGAGCTTAAAAACTTTGTTTTGTTTGTTTATGGGAAGAAAGGAGCCCTAATTCTATGACATTAAAAAATGAAGTCAAACAATTTGCTGGATTTCTAAAATGTTGACGAGTGTCACCCATATTGTGGTTCACGTTATATGTGATTTATTATATAATATAATGAATCTGTATTTTGTAGACCAGGCATTGAAATTTTATTGATGACTATATCTTAGTCATTTTTTGAATGAATAGCAAAATTATATTTTGCAGCCCAAGTGGAATTTAGGTGTTGTGCTTATAAACCACATATGATCAGCCATATTGATATCTTTGGTAATCATTTATGATAATTCAAAGGGTGGGTAGAGACCTTCAGGATTTGTTGAGTATTTCAACTTGTGTGGAAGACGTGGTTGCTCAGTCATACTAAATGGAGAAGTATCTCTTCAGATTTTAATGATCTTCCAGAAAGATCTTTTGACCCCTTTATTATGAAATATAGATATTAGCAGTTCTTATACTTTTCTGTGTTAAATGAAACCATAAGTGTTGGGAGGATAATAACCTATGTGTTCTTATAAGTATGAAATGTGTCACCTTTTTGTAATTAGGTTAAACAGTGCCAATGAAATGAGCCTTTCTTCATGGCTCTTCTTTCAGCATTTTCAATTACCCTTTTATTTCTTCTCTGTTCCTATTCAAATGTTCTATGATTACATGTTCATTGAACAAAAGTTTTGAATACCTCTTATTTCCCCAGATATTTTTCTGGGGACTGAGTTATAACAGTAAATAAGAAAATATATGTATCTTCATTGATCTTACATTCTACATTATCTGGAAGATAGATAATGACAACAGCAAATCCTTTAGAAAAACTATGTAAATCAAATATGTCAAAAATGTGGAAGAAAAAAATGTCCAGCTTTAAACACGGTCCGTTGCTCAAGAACCTATATCAATAATATATAGTGAAAATGGTGAATTTCAAAGCAATGTTTCTCTTAAGTTAATTTTTTAAGAATGTAACCAAATGTTTATCCTATGTTTCCTCTAGTTATCAGGACAAAATTCTAAAATTAAATCTGTATACTAAAGTAATGCATATCACTTTAGTATAAATTATATATGCCAGACCTTTGCTCATAATTAGGGTTTTCTCAATAATAAAATAGTATTTTTACATGGACCTCAGTGCTCAGTATATCAGTATATTCATGTTTTTATATATTCCATTACACTGTTTTTAATGTGCCTCATTTTCAAAATCCAAAGTCCGTTTCAAACAATTCTAGAGACTATACCCAACAATGTCTAAGTAGTTTTTTTTGCATTAACTCCCACAACATGATAAAAGCATCTCTCATCTTTCTAATTCAGGTATTCTGTGGTCTGTAGGCCACACTCTAGTCTATGGATTTCATCCAGCCCTACAATCCACTGGTCCACCCGCTTTTTCACTACATGTCTTCTTCCTAATTCTACTCAAGCCAGGATTTCATGGTCTCTGCTTAAGCACTTCTTCCTTGCCAACGTTCCTCACCTCGGCTGTAAAAAGGGCAGATTTACAGAACTGAGTCCTCCTGCTGTATGGCAGTCATTGTAATGGTGCTAGCTATGTACCATCCATGTGAGAACTGAGAGTATCATGTTAATAAATAATGTTCTCAAAATATGTTCTGACCTCCACCCAGCTTTATATTCTTTCTATCACATTTAACCACGTTCTGTAATTGTGGTATTTATCTGTCCCTCAGCATTGTAAGCTCCACGAGGAGAATACTTTGCTTTGCCACTCTGTATCCTAGTACCTAGAACAATGCCAGGCACATAGCACACGCTGTCTTTCTCACCAGGCAGAAGCCCAACAACCTTCATGAAGCCCTCGTGTTCTCTGTCTCTATGTTTACGCCAGAGTAGCTCAACTTTGTGTGAGGGTGAGGTGGGGTGTGGTCCTTACAACAACACTGCCTGGTGTCACCTTAGAGTCGTACCAGAAACCTCCCGGTGGAACTCTTTTTTACTCAGCAATGCTATAAGATTTCCTTTGCACGTTTAGCTTTTTTATTTTCTGAGATTTCATTCCTATCATCTCTCAAACCTCCAAGGCTTCCTGGGTCTTTTACCCATGACTGCAATGATAACCATATACAGTGGTGAGAAAACAGACACTGGTATACAGAAGCTCCCACAGCTACCCACCACCATATCTACAAACCTGGCTGAGGAGCTTGGGCTACACCCTGAGGTCTTAGGGAGCAGAGGTTTAAAGATTTAAGAGTGATTCCACTGGCATCTATGTGGAAGGGCTGATGGAGGCAGGTCAGGCGTGGAGGCAGGAGACTAATTGTAAAATTGTTATGGCACACTGCTAGAAAAATGAGGAGGCCCTGTCCTGAGGAAGTAGTGATGGTGATGGAGAGAGGGTGAATTTGAGGGATAATAATATACAGCAGAAATTTCTTGGTGATCAAATGGACATAGATGTGATGGATAGGTGTCCAGTTGTCCAGTGTGAGTGGTGATGTTCATGACTGGGATTGAGGATGTAAACATAGGAAAAGACTTGAATAAGTGGACATACAGCTTCATTTATTCCCAGGGGGCAGGTGGATATATGTGTTAGACATGGCAAAGAGGTCTGAGATGGAGGCTGGGACATCTGATAAGCAACGTGATTATTGAGTGCATGTGGATGCTTAGGGAAAGTGAGAAAAATAGATCCAGGGATAGAATTCTAAAGGAGAATGACATTTATAGGACGGACAGAGGAAGAGAAGTCCCCACAGGTGTTAGGAGTTAGATAGTTAGGAAGAAAACCAAGAGAGGCCGTTACAATGGAAGCCAGAATTAAGAAGAGTTTCAGAAAGGAGGCAATGATTATAGTGGTACGTGTTCCTGGATGGAACATTTTTTGGGGGATCGGCATGGACAAAAATCAATTTTCTGAGCTTTTAACCTTTAAGAAAAGTGAGGAAGTAGAAAGGCACAACTCTGCAACAATTTTAAGTTATTGTGGACAACTACAACTGATGCATAATTGTTTGACTTAGATTTCATCAAAGTCACTATAATTTAGCTCATCTCTAATTTATGCCACCATATGTGATGATTTTATTATTGTACATGTGTTATAAAGAAGACTAATTGGTTATCTCCAGATATTGAGCATTTATTTGTAGTTTTTGTTAAATTTTATTTTGTGCCGCCATATTTTTTTTTTTTTTTTTTTTTTTAGGTAGCAGAAAACAGAAGGTAAGAAAGATGAAATAAATGAGATCACAAGGGAACATCATGCTTTGCTATTTGTCAGAAATCAGCACACTCCTTTTAATTTTTCCTCTTTCTTTTTGAACCCAAGTTGTGCTTCGGACAAAGTATGCATAAGAAAATCGTGTTACTGAGCTATGAAGGACCTTGCATATAGTAGATTGCCTTTGTATGTGTGTGCACGTGTTGAGGTTGCTCGGAAGGAAACAGGAGCCTAGCTCTTTGTCATTGGCCTTCCCAGCCCTTTTCACTCATATGATGTATTTTGATAAGGGTATAATTTAAAACTTCAGCATAAATGTTTTATTTTTGGTTGAATGTCAAATTTTAAAAGGAAAAGGTATTTTCTCTCTATGTTATTAAAAAAAAAATAAAGTCTCTATTGTGATTTTATGAGTAAGAAATGGCTAATAAGATTTTCATTAGCCTCACTCTCCATACCTTTACCCTCTTTCCCCAAACATTTCTTCCTTAAATGAAGCGTAGTAAATTATAGCTGAATAGATCCAAGATGGAAATGCATAAATCTGTAACCACATGCATATAATTAAAAGGGTGTTGAAACCTCAAATCTTATATACAACTTTTAGTATTGGTAATTCTATGCTTGAGAATGAAAAGATGGTGAAAGCAGTGGATATTAACTGTACCAAAGACTGAGAAGTCTGCTAGAAGTACTTTTTTTTTTTTTTAAATCAGAAATAGTAACCTTGGTGCCCTGTAAGCAGTGCTCCATATTCAGAGTGAGCTTATTTGGTGTTTTATTTTTTTCCTTTTCTGAACATATAATGAAAACTTTTTTAAGTGATGATACACGTATATAATGAATGTTTTTGTTTGAAGTACTCTTTCATTGACCATTTAGAGTTAAAAATGAAACATAAATGTCTTTTAAGCAAATAACTTTTTACTTGTTTTCAGTATACTAACAATATTAGGCATTAGCAAAGAGTTAGCCAAAGCCCTTTTATACCCTATGTGATTTTAGTTGTATAACACTTTAGGAGCAGCCATTGTTGTCACCTTTTACAAAAGGCTCAGAGAGTTCACTACTTGACTAAAATCGTAATAGATGGCAAAGTCATGCTGGCAACAAGACCTTTTATAAGAGGCTGAAGAAATACTTTATTTGAATTTAAATCTTGTTATAATATAGTTAGGGATTCCAAGAGGTAGTGAATAAGACAGTTGTGCAATGTCAGATGATTGAAACCATAATGCAGATGAAACTGTATGAGATAGTCAATTAAACTCAAAGGTCACCAATATCAGAACTGGAAAATAGGAACACTTCTCTATTCATGCAGTATGAGGTCAGACAATGAAGTTTGCAAACTCATCCTAGAAAAAGTGCTACGTACCTCACTGCTGAATATCACTACAGTCACCTTGGAAGTACTCCCCTTGGGAAGCTACGCACTGACGCCAGTGCCTCATCCACCCTTCAAAGCAAATTTGGAACTCATTTTTCTGGAATGGCCATCAGAGCTGTTGTCCTACCGTGTTTCCCCGAAAATGAGACCTAGACAGACTATCAGCTCTAATGCATCATTTAAAGCAAAAATTAGCATAAGACCTGGTATTATATTATATTATATTATAGTAAAATATGATGGGGTCTTATATTAATTTTTACTCCAAAAGACGCATTAGAGCTGATAGTCCAGCTAGGTCTTATTTTCGAAGAAACACGGTATTACCCTCAAAATCCTGAATGTCATCAAAATGTCTTCCTTTCAATATTTCCTTTATCTTTGGGTAAAGAAAGAAGTCATTGGGGGCCAGATCAGGTGAGTAGGGAGGTTGGTCCAATACAGTTATTTGTTTACTGGCTAAAAACTCCCTCACACACCATGCCATGTGAGCTGGTGCATTGTCGTGATGCAAGAGCCCTGAATTGTTGGCTAAAAGTTCAAGTCGTCTAACTTTTTCACGCAGGCTTTTCAGCACTTCGAAATAGTAAACTTGGTTAACTGTTTGTCCAGTTAGTACAAATTCATAATGAATAATGACTCTGATAGCAAAAAAAAAAAAGGTTAGCAACATCATTACAACAAGTTTGTGAATATAATTGTCAGACCTCATATACATGCTGACTCCATGCACCAGATAGACAAAGCTCTTTCTCTTGATATATCGATAAATGATGATTCCATTTGGATTTCATTGTATCCTTCCGGTCACTCCTAACATTTGAGAAGCATGTATTTAAAGTGAGTCTTCTGAACAGAATAGTCTATATCACCACTCCTCTTTGAGAATTAAGTTTCCGATAGCCATGGTCATTCATTCCGTTACTGTTGATGAAAAATGATCAAAGAGACTCTCAGAAGTGACTGGAATTGATTATATATATATGAGAGTTGCTAAAAACTGCCTCCTGCATATTTCTACTTGGATACTCCCACTGACACCTCATACTAAACATCTCCATAAATGTCTCTCATGCTGTATCCTCTCTCAGTACCCAGTATTAATAGGTTCCAAATCAGTATTTATTTCGTAGATGAATGAATGAAGGAATGACTTTGTTAATTCAACTCAAGTTCCTCAGACCTTCTACCTCTCCTGTATTCCACATCATTGTGATATCACACATGTGTTTGTCTAAGATGGGCACTTTGGCCTCATTGTTTCCTTTCCAATGAATGAGTGAAAGAAATATTTAAATAATGCATCTATTATAAAATTGAGGTATATAAAGCAATGTAAGTCTTCTCACTATTAACCAATGATGATTCCAGTTGGATTTCCACTATTTTAACCAATGTTATATTTCCTTTCTATCCTTCCAGAGATAATTTGTACATGTAAGCATATTTATATGCATGTAGACCGTTGTATTTATTTATATTTTGCTGGTGAACACATACTCTACATGTTTTTGCCGCTTTTTCATTTGTATGATGAAATATTTTATATTTATGTGTGTATTATATGTATATAACATCAAATATTTTATAAAATGAAAGTTATATATAATTATTTTATATGTATAGGAGGTTTGACAATTAAGTTCGCAAACGTGTCACTCTGTGTTTACATTGGCTGCACTGTACAAACAACTCAGTAAGGTTTCATAACCTTGGCATATCAGTGTCTCACAGCTATGTTCGTGTCGACATGTGGCGATGTCTTGCTCAGTGGCATTCATTATTGTTATTGCGTGTTTTTGTGTGCTGTTGTGAGAATGTCTGAGCTTGAATTAGAGCAACAAACAAACATTAAATTTCTTGTTAAAGTTGGCAAGAATGGAAGTGAAATCAGGGACATGTTAGTCCAAGTTTATGGGGATAATGTCATGAAGAAAACAGCAGTATACAAAAGGATTAAACATTTTACTGAGGGGAGAGAACGCGTCACTGATGAAAAGAGGTCAGGGTGGGCAGTAACAAGCAGAACTGATGAAAACATTGCAAAAATTTGTCAATTGTGTGTGAAAATTGTCAGCTGACTGTGAGAAGCATAGCAGACTAAGTAAACATCGATAAAGAGTTAGGAAAATCTTAACTGAAAATGAGAAAGGTGTGTGCAAAAATGGTCCCAAAGGAGCTCACCAATGAACAAAAGCAAAGAAGAGTCGAAGTTTGCAAAGACCTTTTGGAGAGGAAAGATGATGTTTTGGGCCGTGTTATCACTGGTGATGAAACATGGGTGTACCAATACGACCCTGAAACAAAGCATCAAAGTGCACAATGGAAGTCAGCCAATTCTCCATGACCAAAAAGTTCCGTCAGTCCAAATCAAGAGTCAAAACGATGTTGCTAAACTTTTTTGATATCAGAGGGATTATTTAGTATGAATTTGTACCAACTGGACAATTGGTTAACCAAGTTTACTATTTGGAAGTGCTGAAAAGGCTGTGTGAAAAAGCTACACAAAAACGACCTGAACTTTTTGCCAACAATTCATGGCTCTTGCATCACAACAATGCACCAGTTCACACAGCATTGTCTGTGAGGGAGTTTTTAGTCAGTAAAGACATAAATGTATTGGAACACCCTCCCTACTCACCTGATCTGGCCCCCAGTGACTTCTTTCTTTACCCGAAGATAAAGGAAATATTGAAAGGAAGACATTTCAATGACATTCAGGACATCAAG
The DNA here is from genome assembly GCF_057876585.1 of Rhinolophus sinicus. Taxonomy (NCBI): domain Eukaryota; kingdom Metazoa; phylum Chordata; class Mammalia; order Chiroptera; family Rhinolophidae; genus Rhinolophus; species Rhinolophus sinicus. Next base: position 50,339,580 of record NC_142506.1, read on the forward strand.
GGTAATACGCCAACAGCTCTGATGGCCATTCCAGGAAAAGAGTTCCAAAATTGCTTTGAAGGGTGGACTAGGCCCTGGCATCAGTGCACAACTCCCAAGGGGAGTACTTCGAAGGTGACCGTAGTGATATTCAGCAATGAGGTATGTAGCACTTTTTCTAGTTCGCGAACTTAGTCGTCAGACCTTCGTACACCGTTTTGCTTAAAGATGTGGAACCTGTTGATGACATTAAGTGAGGACTTACTGTATCTTTCTGATATTTATATACATGATTATTCACACACCTCTCTCCTCATCTTAACTTCGTCTTGAAGGGAAAAACTATATAATATTTATCTATATATGAGCCCTAACAAAGTTTCAAAACATACTGGACACTCAAAGTTAGGCTGAAACATTGTAACTTTAAATTATGTGACTTTCGTTTCTAGGACTGGAATGCCCTAGCCTTCCTACTATAATTCAAGCATTGTTTTGGCAAGTAAAGTTAGGCAAAAAAAAACACATCAGGAAAAGTTTTCTGGTTTTTTCAGGTTGAAATAACAAGCAGTTTCTTGATAATCTGAATCTACTTATTAGAACTAATTGGCATTGCATTTAATATTGAAAGCATTTGCATATTTTTAGTTAAAGGATCATAGAGTTTTTTTTGTTTGAATGATCCTACTTTAAGTTCATCATGGAATTAATAAGAAGGTAAACTTGATTTATCTTCTTCAATAACGTAGTTGTTACTTGGTTAAAAAAAAAAAAAAAAAAAAAGGGAAAGAAAACAAAAGACAAGAATTGCCCTGAACATGTCATTACTTTCACGTTGCATTAACGAAAGTCTGTGAGAGATTTGCTTAGCCTATAGATGGGGGTAATGTATAGGTTTTGGGTATGATTTGATATAAAAAAATTAGGTGGAGTAAATCATTTTCCATTCAGAAAACAGTTCTTTTACACTGTATTTTCTACAGAATGTAAAACTCATGTGTGTACATCATGTTTTGCCATGTCTTTTTCACTTTGAGTTGACAATGAAGATTTAGGAAGGAATTTTCCTGAGGACCACATCAGTAAGTACATCGGGCCAGGTGATAATAGCGCATGGCTTACTTATATTTTAGCTTTGGGCCAAAAACCACATATAGCAAATTTCTGAAGTATACATCATTTACTATTGTGTGTGTGTTTCTTGAGTTTTTATAGCCAGCACCAATATATTATGTTTATATACACCTATATTTCTAGGGACACAAATAGTAGGCATTTTTATACACAAGTTTGAAATACCACTCAGTATTAACTAAAAGTCAGTTGCGAATTATTGCAAAGGTCAAGTTGTAATTTTATACTATGTAGATATTAGCTTTCTTCCTCCCAGAAGTACTTCACACCATTTGTTTTATTGTCCTAAGAACATTTGCAGCATCAAGGAAGGAATGCATCCCGGCTTAGTTTTCTCTTTTGCTATCTAAGGAAAGAAATCCGGATATTCATTTCCTGTCTGGATATGTATAAACTACCTAAATTTGCTTGACTTTGGTTCATTGTCAAAAGAAGCAGTGTGTTAAAAAACCTCAAAACCAAAGAAATATATCTGCAATTAAATGACTACTTTAAATGACTCAGAAGAAAGGCACTGCATCTGCCTAACAAATATCCCATACTGGCCGCACTTAAAAGCAACTCAAATGCACATTCATAGATAATTATAAACAAAAACTAGTTAACACTTTAAATAAAAGGAAAAATAGCAAAATTATTTAGAGCCTAGACAAGTAGATGAAAGGGTTCTAAGTTGCTTTCCATCTGATATTACTCAAATGCAACTCTGTCTCCAATTACCTGGGAATATGTGGTATTCCCTCATGAAAGCTCAAGATCAGAAAGGGCGTCCTTTCCATGCCTCTGCTTGCTCACAGTCATTTGGAACAAGTTTAGCAGAAATATTTACCATTGCAAAAGAGTCCGGAGCCAGACAAGCTACTGCAGACACTAATCACTGGGTCAAAATAGTAACTTAGTAGGACAGCAACCGCCAGAAAATACTTGTGGAGGCTGAGATTTGGGGGAGGAAGTATCAATGCTTTTGGAGAAGACACTGAATGCCAGTGTGCTGAAACAGAAGCATGAAAATACACTATTTTTAACCAGTGGCATGTTTAGGGTCATGGGACCATCCATACTTATGATCCCTGGTAGAATTGCACCTGAAAGGAGATCTTATGCCCTGACCCTAAAATAAATAAATAGATGGAAATAACCACAAACTACATAAATAAAGGCTGCCTCCTAAAAGGTTCAGTGTTTCTTATATTGTATGGTTTCAACCACAGGCTTCCTCTGTCTCAAATTTTGGATCTCTAGCTCCTGAGATTTGGGGGGCAAATGGAAACCCTCACTACAACAACAGTTGCAATATTCTGATTAATATCGAAGACCCAGTCTGTCCCTGAGGTGCAGCAATTGATTGATCAGCTTCCTCAAGGTTCATTATTTCTTCAGTGTTAGGTGTTACTTCTGTTAAAGTGAGTTACTGATACTTTCTGGAGATGGTCAGTACAAACCATTTTTTTTACTTTGCCTTCTGTCTTAAAACTGTGTTGCCCTTTCCTTCCCTCTACTGGTAGTAGAGAATTGATTGTTTTATCTCACCATCTTGATTGTCACTTGTCTCTGTTTCAAACTCTGTTTCCAGTATAGTCAATCTCAGAACATTTTCTTGGTAGTGGTGCTCAAAATCAAGGTATGAATAGTTACCCATAGTATGTATGGGATAAAAATGATATGCTTTAGAGGAGCATTGCAATCTTTTCAAAAATCATTTTATCTTTGGGATTTGGGTAGTTTCTGCCTAAGTGTACAAAAAGCACGGTCATCTCCCTTGTTGCAATTTCATTTACTGCTGTGTCTAGGGTGGGGAGGCAGGGAACGGTCTAAGAAACTGTTTGCTTCTGCTTATGCTACTATAAGCATTGAGAGTTCTTCATTATAGCCATATGAAAACAACAACATATACAAATTAAGTAGAATAAAAAAGAAAAGATCTTAAATATATTTCAGAGTTATTCACTGAGTTTTGTAAAGGTCTTTGAGCCTACTGTGGTATTTCCTGGCCCACAAGTTCTTTATATTGTTGTAAGGAGGCACCCTTGTTTTCACAGTACATCAGCCTCATTCCGAATCCAAATTCCATCTGTAATAGAATTAAGATCATTAATGCTCCTACAGTGAAAAACGTTTTGCGTTTTGAAAGCAACATATACCAATTCTTTTTTATGGTAATCGTAATATGAAGAGGAGTGAAAAGACAGAAAGGTTATCACCACACACATCAATTGGTGTCTACAGGCATATCTCAGAGATACTGCAGGTTGGGTTCCAGACCACTGCAGTAAAATAAATAGGGCAGTAAAGCGAGTCACAAATTTTTTTTTTTGGTTTCCCAGTGCATATAAAAGTTATGTTTACACTATACTATAATCTATTAAGTATGTAATAGCATTATGTCTTAAAAAAGCAATGTACATACCTTAATTAAAAAATTATTGATAAAAGATGCACTCATCTGAGACTGGTAGAAAAAGGGCACCAGTATACTTGCCTCATGTAAGGTTGCCACAAACCTTCAAGTTGTACAAAATACAATACCTGTGCAGCACAAAAAAGCGAGGTATGCCTGTGCATTATTTACTCTTCATGAAAAAGGAATTGTTAACCTAGTTTTCATGATAGAATCAAGTTATCAAATCAAAGTGATTATCAAAGATGTTAAAATCTGGCACAGCTTAGTGGCTGTCAAGAATTCATACCCGGGTCTGCATGACTTTGAATCTCATAATTCTAGTCCCAAACAGTGGCCCTAAGGGGATCCAAAAATGAGAGGCAGAGAGGGGTAAGAGCACCTTGCCAAGGGAGTGTAGCTTTTTCATACAAGGTGTGGGAGAGGCCGTTGTTCCCAGAGATGGGAAGCCAGGGAGTCCTTGGGCAGAGGTGTCTGTTCGCAGTCACACAGATGCCTGTTGAAGATGGTCCAGGTGTTTTGGAAGGCTGAGACACAGAGTCTGGTGATGGATGACAACTTGAAAATCACTGCGAACCAAGTCTTGTGCCTGCTTGTCTATTTAGAATGCTTTGTTAGCTTTCCTGTAGTTTCCATTATCATGAACGACTAATAGGCTTGCACCCCCATTTGATACGTCAAAAAAGAAATGAGCCATGTGCTATAAAGAATGGAGAAATTAATCTTACTTGAAGCAGAAAATTGAAATAGTTTGTATCTCTTCTCATAGAGTTTGTTTAGCATATTTTAATATAATAAAGTTTACTGATAGAACTTTATTTATGTAGGGAAGTGCTGCTAAAAGTAACACTGGCTTTTAAAACTAGTCACAGAGCTGTCGGTACCGTTAGAAACTACCTGAAAATAATTTTTATATTTCTGAAAATATAGGTCAGGGAAAAAATAATTAACAATAAGATATTTAGATATAGAAAATAACCTTATTTCCTATGTCCCCTTCAGCAAAGCCATGCTCAAAAAGCTGTGTGTGTAACACAGATGGCACACAGCCTGCCAAAGTTTTTACTCAAACTGAAAAACACAGTTGGTGTAAGAATTTGGTCATTGAGCATGATTAGCTTGGGTACTTTAAAAGAATGGCGGAGTTTGTCTTCTTTTGTTCCTAAAGATATCTTAGTTTTCACTAACAATTACATTTCATTTTAGTTTAGTAGATTTCATCTTCACTAATTGGAGAAACCAAATTCCACATTTCTCACTAAGTTAACATCAGAAGTGTGTTTATTACAGTTGTGACAAAAGTGTTGATGGTGTGTTTATCAAGTATTATGTTGGAAAATGATATCTCATTGTTCTCAGAAAACTGAATTGCACCCTAACTTTTCACAGAGATTTTATTTCTAAGATTGCCATACAAAGGAAAATCTGTTCAGCTCCTTGCGTGGTTGATTCTACATCACTTTCTTTGATCTCTCACTTGACTATTTATCAAAGTTGATTACAGTTTGAATACATAAATCCCCTTAGCTTCAAAATCATGTAAAAATATGGATAATAGAACATTTTAAAGCATTCTTTGTAATTCCAGTTTGGTTTTATGATTATAATGTGGCTATTAGATTAGGGGAAAGGGTCTGATTTTATGTTTTGTTCCTTCGGTAAAAATCAATCTTCTGCCACTTTAGATTAAAGTGTTTTTCAGCCAAACTTGCCCACTCAGTGAAGCAAGAGCTGTTTTATTACACATCAAAAGAAACCATTATGAACAAGTGAATCTCATTTCATTCTACTGTCCACAATTTAGGTGCTTATGCTTTTTGAAAAGGTCTAAGAATATGCGTTCTTTATCTGCGTATAATGTTGAACCACAATAAAATAGCAATTGATGTATTCAGTTAAACATAATTATGTTTATATTGCTTTAAGAATTGCCAGAGCTTGAGGTGCAACATTTTCAAAGGACATTTATTTAGTCCCTGCTAATTATTGGCGACACTATACTAAATATTTTTATGTGTTAACAGATTAATCTATTTGCCTAATATTGCATAGTTAATTTTAGCGGCACAGTCAGGGATAGAACATAGATCTCTGGTATTTCATTCTAGTGTGTTTTAAATTTCATAAACCATGTACTTGATTCTCCTAAAGTAGTCCTTACATTTTCTTCCAATCTGAGTCTTACTTTCTGCATTTTACAGAAGAAAAGAAAAAGGATGCAAGGACCGTTGGAAGAATGTCCTTTCTAAAAATGAGATGAATTGTGGTGCTTTGTTGTTTTCCCTTAAACAAACTTTATGTGGCTCTAGAATTGCTTCTGGAAGCAAACCATTTTTATGTATGGCATCCCAGAGCAGATTGTATAAGACAATATGTTCATGTTGGAACCTTTTCAAAGTAAAATCATGGAACATGTTTTCTAGTTTCTGATATGGCTAATGATTGCCCTGTAAATTTATGTAAACAATCTGAAGTACAAAAAGAAAAAGGGGGAAAAAACCCCTTCTGTTTCCAGCTCAAATGATCCCTTTTAAATTCTTACAATTCTGGCAAAGAGTGACAGCATGACACTCGATTGTGGGTTTGCAGATACTGTACAGACCTTCAAACAAACGCTGTCTCAAGGTTGTAAAACATTAACCAGCCCAAGCTGAACTATTGTGTTTTAAGTATTGATAGAGACACTTTGACAATTCCCAAGTGACCATGGGTTTGATTTTGTTCAGAGTTCCAATTTTTTATAATTAATTTGCTCTGCTCCACTTTGTCTTCTAATTTCTCCAAATGGCCACAAGTATGACCCAAAGGGGAATGATTATAAAAAGACAACTTCTTTCACTAGTCCCAGCTTATTATTATTATTATTATTATTATTATTATTATTATTTACTTTTCTGTAGCTCAAGTGATTTTCAAGATGCATCACAAACCATTAGGGAAGCATGAAATCAATTTAGGGGCTTAAATTAGCATTTTAAAATCTAATAGACTAAAAGTAGAAAGCATTGCATGAAGTAAGAGTATTTTTGAAACTTTTCTTGTCAAAAATATTTCTGTGTATATGTGTGTATGTAGAATAATATGTAAATTCCTAGAATTCTTACGGATAAAAAATGCGAAAGTCACTGCCATACTTATTTTATGTAATGGAGTTCCTATGTTATTTAAAATTTTTTGAAAACAGTGATGTGATCTCTTTCCCAGATTTGATCTTCTTTGGGTTTGTGTCAGGGTACCATTTTTAATTTTTAGACAAAAATGATAATGACGGCAAATAAATGGGTACATGATCACCTCCTCACTTTCAATTACTAGAAAATGTTGATTAGTGCTTTTCTTGCACGTCTAGAAAAATCTTTGATCTGTTCCACCATACGGTATAGTTGGAGAGCACTAATGAAGAAAGTCATGTACCATTTCTGTTTAGTTTTTTTTGACTTGGCTTTTGTGTCTTTGCTTGAAATAATTATTTTCAACTAGTTATCAACATTTGATTTTTGACAAACACAATCGATGTGAATATGAAATTAGCTAGTATTTTGTTTTCTCAGGTTACTGTGACTGACTTAAAGAACTTACTTAGAAAAAAATAAATTACCTATACTCTAAGAATTTTAATTGATTATGTAACTAACATTTTATCTGTGTCAACGTAATAGTATTAACGTAATGAAAATTAAATATAATCTATTCAATTATATCTATTCACAGATTTGAAATAAGTTTCAGGTTGGAGTACATTAGAATTAATAATAATGAATTAAAATATATTTCATATTACTTGGATCATATTTGCTTGAGTTAGTATAACTATTTTTCCTTTACTTTTCTTGCATTTTCAGCTAAAGTTGACCAAGAGGCAGAGGAAAACTCACTGACAGAGACTCATAAATGGTAAGAAACTAAGTATTTTCCTTTAATATTTCTTCTCAGAATAGTCTTATAAAGTGCTTAGTAGGTTTCATCTCAAGAACCAGTCATTAACTCAATTTTTATTTTCAAGCATGAAAGAGAAAAAAACTAATGTAATAATGTACTTTAATTCCGCACTGATTTTCTGTATTTTATTTTTATGAGTCTGAATGATGTATAACCCTGTTAAGTATCAATTATTGTGAATAGCTTAGCACCTTCACATTTGAAAAGGATTTAGGACTGTGGAAATAGAAGAAAAAGGAAGATAGCAAGATCTGTTTGGAGAAAAAGGGTGAAGGGTTTGGTTATAGGACATTATTGCATTTTCACATTCAAAAGTAGGGTCCAGGGAGGAAGCCATGAGCTTCCCTTGCATGTACCTTCACCCCTGGAATGGAGATTTGCAGTCACGGATGAGCGTAGAAAAGTATCTCAGAAATCTCCCTGCTTCTCTGCCCCAATTTTGCCCTCTTCTTCTTTCTGTCTGTTTTAGTTGGGGTTCACCAGAAAACAAAACCAATAGAATGTATGTGTATGTACACATATGACTGAGTGTGTGTGTGTGTGTGTGTGTGTGTGTGTGTACAGAGAGAGAGATGTTGATTTTAAGGAATTGGCTCATGGCAGGCTAGAAATTATGGCAGGAGTTGATATTACAATTTTGAGTCTGAAAGCATTTTTGAGACAGAATTCCTTACTACTCGGGGAACCAGTCTTTTTTCTTAACCCTTTTGACACGATGGTTGGATATATCCGAATGAATATTTCCATCTCCTGACAGCAGATGAAAACTTCCAGAAAGGAAGTTTAGGACAACAGATGTACATTTTCCTATATTTTTGTGGTTTTTAAGAATGAATAACAATAGGAAACTTTTATACATAAAAATAATGTTGTTTATGTACAAAGCAGCTCAAATTGTTATTATTAAATACCTAAAATAGTCAAAATATCAATGTTTTGTGGATTTCTGATGACATTTTGGAAACAATACCGTGAAAGAGTTAAGGTCCTCAACTGATTGGACAAGGCCCACCAACATTATGGAAAGTAATCTGCTTTTCTGAAAGTCTTCTGATTTAAATGTTAATTCCATCTAAAAATACCTTCACAACATCTAAACTGGTTGCCATAGCCTAGCCAAGTTAACACATCAAATTAACCATCGCTCTCTAAAGAAATCTGATTACTCTCAAAATAAAATTTTGCCATTACTTTATTAGGCCAAAATCTGTGAACAACTGTCACATCTTTTGTAGTTGGTGATTTGGTACAATATTGCACTCAGCAGATTGGCAAAATAATCGGCCAGTTTCTATGAAAAGCAAAAACGGGTCACGACCTTAAATTAACAGCAAACAGAAATTTCAGTTGGTTGCATGAAAGAAATACTGGCTAATAACAAAATTGTTAGTAAAAGAGTAATTTTTTATAATTAAACAATGAATGCTGAAATTCCAAAATAAAACTCAGAATAATGGGTCAGATAAAACATTTCCTCAGAGTAATGAGTGTCTAGACCATTTTCGCAGTGGTGCTGCATGACCTGGGCAACAATCAATGGTCATGGTGTGTGGGGACACAGTGTCTTTTGAGTCTGAATTCTGCCCCTCGTGTGCCATAGCTCTGTGGTTTTGGACAAATACCCTAACCCGAATATAACTTTGTAGGTGAGAATTAAATACTTCATACCTAGTAAGTAATCAATAGATGTTAATTGCTATATTATTTTTACATGATCATCATAATCAGAAATTACAAAATATTTCGTGGAAAAGTAGAAACCAGAGTCAGCTTTTGGGCTCAGGCCATGTATTTATTTGTTTCATGTTCCTCGCTGTTTCCGTGGAGTATGGCGTGGGGAAGGCTGCCATGGTGATGAAGCATAGATTTTATATCCGATCCATATTTCTGCAACTGTTCCAAATTGCTGGCACAGTTTCTCCAAGGATTCACCGTAACTTTTGAATCAGTGTCCTTATCTCTGAAATAAGAGAAAAAATGCCCCCATTGTTAGTAGGGGGAGATAAGTTCACAGTAATTAAATGATATGTTAAATATATACGCATATACTTACATATATATAATATAACACCTGCCTCATAAAGGTTTTTCAAAATCTCCTTCTCTTGTAATTACCAAAATACTTGAGCTTAGGAAACTGCCTTCCAAAATGAACTCTCTTCCCAACAAACAACCATTTAACTGGAGAAAATTATATACAACAATCATTTAACGTTTCTAGAAAGTGTTCTAAGGACATTCAGGAAATGGAGAGTCATTCATCCAAGAAAGTGTACAAAATCTTGGTAAGAACCACGAGAATCTGTGGCGTCAAACCACAACCCATTCTTTCCGACTCTGGCTTATAGACCTAGTCCAGGGGTCTAGTCCAATCAGGTGCCTTCTCCTACGCTCCCAGGCTGAGGCACCCATTTCACCCCGGGTCAGAGGGCTGCCAGCATTGCTCACCCCTCCAGCTGCAGCTTATTGCAGAAGTTTTAGATAAATAATGTAGAGAGGACGTGTTTCTTTCTCCAACCCAGCCCCTACTTGTAGGGTGGAAGCTCTCCCCCAGCGGACTGTTAGGGCAGGTCCTACACCAGGAAAGGCAAGCCAAGAAGCCTAGGGTCTACGCACTTCAACTCCTGCCTGTGGAGCAGGAGTTCCACTCCGGGGCAAATGCCCCACTTTTCCACCTCTAGCTTCAGACCTCATGCAGGGCCACAGAAATCCTGCCCAGAGGTCTGCAGCTTTGTCTGAAGGGACAGAGAGTACTGCCAGCTCCGGGATATAAGCAGCAATAAGCAAAATGGTCAGTTGGAAATGTAACAGAGGGAACTAGGGAGGAGACAGCCAGGAAGGCCCCTGCTGGGATCACATCAACACTGGGGGTTAGGAAGGTTGTGCATAAGTCAGCTAGGCTGCACTCATGAGTGATTGGACCAGCATGGAGCAGGTTCAGAAACATTCCCCAAGCTGCCTGCGGATTCATCAGCAAACGGAAGAGACCTCCCTGGCCCTGGGGCCTTCAGCACAACCTCTGACATTAAGCTATTGTGACTCAGGAGGGAAGCTCCTAGGAAGCTAGACTTGAAAACAAACTGTCATACATTCCTGGCTGTCTGGAAGATTGTGCCTACCTGCAGTCTATCTGATAGCCACAGAATGCGGGTACCAGCATCAGCTGAACACACTGCTTCTCCTAGGGCTTTGTACTCAAGCAGGCAAAAGCATTTATTCTTGACATGCTGAGGGCTTTCACTCTGCCAGGCTGGCAGGCTCCTCTCAGGCAGGTGAGGGGTTTGACCCAGATTCTAGAGTCTCAGGTCTCCTTCCCAGCTATGAGTGCTTCGCCATTCAAATCACCCCATTCCCAGCAGTAGATCTCCAGATGCTCTCTCTATCTGTGTAAACTTCTTTGGAACCCAAAGCCCCAGGCTTTTATGGAGTTCCTCCTCTTTGTGCTTGAATTGGTCAATATCCCTCTACCCACCCCAGCCACCTCCAAACAGAAACAGATTTAGGGTCAAATGCACACACTCTCACTCTCTATTTGATCTCTAAATATTTTAAGTTGTCTTGGCAAGGCCCTGGAGGAGAGGAGCACCAAGGATATATATTCAGGCACATATGTTCTCAGTCTTCCATTCCTCTTCTTTTTACTTTATTATAAGTTATTGTGATGTTCTCTGTTGCATATTGCCACGCCAGCTGAAATCCATTTTGGAGGTAAGATGGTGTATAAACAAACTGATTCTACTTGGTCTGCATGTTTAAAAACAAAGCTGACCATCCTCGTTTTACAGCTTTCCATTAGTCCTTTGACCTTGAGGTGGGAAATACACATTGAAAGCATCCTAATCAAAGGAATTTTCTTGTGAGGTACATTTTTTTTTTATCTCACTAATACTATTGCAACCCAAGACATTTTAGTTTTATAGAGATCCAGGGACAAATTGGTGACAAATGTGTGTGCTTTAACTTTTAGAACTGGTCGAGAGTCATTTACAAATAATTGTGATAGCTCCGTTGGGCTATTAATGTGTTGAGGATCGTACAGTGACTGGACAGACTTTTCTGTACCTACAGAGACCTCATCCTTCCTTCCATCTTCTAGGGTTGTAGGAATGTATTGCTTTGTACTTTGCAATATGCAGTTTCCTTAAGTATGGCTAGTGAGAGGCCTTACTAGAAAAGCATACTCATATGAAAATGTTTTGTAAACGGCACAAACTCATGTCATCACCTTTCTTCGAAAGGATTGATGCTCATTTGTCTTTACATTTTAAGTACTTTAAGGGAAGGAGGGAGGGAGGGAGGGAGGGAGGGAGGGAGGGAGGGAGGGAGGGAGGGAGGGAGGGAGGGAGGGAGGGAGGGAGGGAGGGAAGGAAGGAAAGAAGGAAGGAAAGAAGGAAGGAAGAAAGAGAAAGAAAGAAGGAAAGAAAGAAAAGAAAGAAAGCCTAGGCTTTTAGTCCATTTAAAATGGATAAGCACTTTTATCAAGAAGTTAATTAGAATTATTTTCTATAGTAGAATATGATGTGTTTTTCAGATTATCTTATGATTTCGTAACTAAACATATTCAAAAGTAACAATGGTTAGTATATTTTGTAAAATCAAATCAGGTCTTTTTTCATATTCCATTTGTTAGCATAACAGTTTTATGTGCTAATTTTGTCTGTTTATTCATGCATTTTTGCTATTAATCTCAGAAGTGGGACTTTGAGCTCCTGTTTCACATAAACAAAAATATATAGCTTTTGGATAAATAGTTTAACTGAACTCTTTAATTCTCCCAGAAAGTGAGATGGCTGAGCAGATGAGTCTTGAACCAAACCCAAACCCAATACAAATTGGATGAACATATTCTCATCTTCAGATGATTTCATTGGGCAAGCCAAACTATCATATTGTATTACAAGACAGATTTCAGTGAGATCTTGTTAAGATTGGCTGTATCCCACTGAATGTGTTTATTTCAGCTTCTGCTCTTCTTTTATTTTTAATTAGCATTCATGGTTTTCACAATTGTGGAAAACTATCATCAGACCAAATATGATTGTTTTTATTTTCCCACAGAATTACTCAGTGTCTGTGTCAGCTCACAGGCAGAGAATGTAGAAATTTTAGATTCGGCTAATAAGTGGCCATTCTTTTATATCTAAATTTAAAGAATAACAAGACTGGGCATTATACAATTGACTTCTGACACTCAGAGGTTCTTATTTATAAATTGTGGCTAACTTCATGTTTTTCTTAGAATGTCTTCCATTTCTTTAAATTCCACAGGTAAAAAACACATTTTGTAGTGAAACTGGCCTTTGAGATAGAAAAAGAACAGATTTGATTTTGACATCAATAAAGCATATAGAAATGACCAAAAGTAAAATTTGGATTATCTAATGTAATAGTTTCAGTGTAAGTTATCTTGTCAGTTAATTTAGGTGGTGTTCTAGGTAAAGTACATCAGGCTGAGAAAGGTATAATTAACTTGATTCATTATCTGTGAGTAATGGAAAACAAAGTAATTTGTACCATTTCTATTATTTTAAAAGAACTTTCGTTTTTCTAGGAAGTTTGTGACTTTTCCTACTGATGAAAACATGGGTTAAGAGGTGTTTGTTATTTTTCAACAGAGTATATGTGCTTCTGAAATTTTTCCATAAAACTTTTTTTAAAACATGTTTCAAAAATGGAAGTCTTAAAAATTTTTTTTCCAGGAGCTAAAAACAACTAAAACATTAGAATGTAACTAATCTTTTAATCATAATACAATAGTAAATTTGTTGAATAGAGAAGCAGTTAGCACAATCATACTTACAGCATTAAACGAATGTGCTTTACTTTGGCATTATGATGTGATGAAGGTTTGACTGTATAGTTTTAAAATATACTTAATGTACCTCATTGTACTCATTTTATTTTAATTCTAAGAGGTAATACATTAGTTCTCCTCCTCCTTCATTTAATTTAAATAACAGCAAAGGCAATTGCAAACAAGCAATAAATAGTAAAAGGCAATAAGTAGTAGTGGAAGAAAGTACATTTGTGAAAGAATTTTAAATCACACATTTAAAAAAATAAATACTATTTCTGCATGTAATATTGCTTGAGTGGTATTTTACCACAGCCAAGATTGCATAACAAATGAGTTGAAATGGAAATTTTATCTTTCATGCAAAATAAAGATAAAATAAAGGAAAGAAACAAAGGAATGTTGGTTCCAATTGTTTCATATAGTATGTAACTGTTCATTTGTCATGGGAGAGAAAATATTTAATCAGTCCTGAAATGATACACACATACTTTATCATGTTTAGTGACTTTTAGAGTGTCAGTTTGTAAAGTGTTTATCCAAGGAATGGACTTCTGGCACATGGATAAAATGAAAGTGAAATGTTTAGTTCATGATAGGCATATTTTCCAGAATCTTTCTGAGTAACTATCCGGAGATGAATAGAAAGACTACAGGTCTGTGTTTATCTGGCTTATGCTGGCAGACCAGGCAGACTCCAGCCTGGTATTAAAACCGAAGTGACATGGAATGTCTTTGCAGAACCCCCAAACAATGACATCATTCTCTTAACAATATTGATAAAGTAAAACAAAGTTGGAGTTTGTTATTTTCCGATTTGAATTTCTCAGTTAACTACTTTGAATCCCTCCTCAGAAGAAGAATTATCATTTGGAAGCCCATTGGAGGGAGGCTTCTGAGGGTCAATGGTGGAAGCTGTATTTCACGCCCTTCACTTCCAGGCCATGTGGTAAATTGTAGGTACAGCACTTTTCTTTGTGCAAAGAGATTTTTCTCCTGTAGCTGCATTGCTTAAACTTTCATAAAATCCATTGACACCCTTTGCTGGCCCTTGTCAGTTATAAAAAATATTCTGAGATGGTGGTCTCTACTGAACTTTCTTTTATTTGTTAGCTTTTGTGTATTCTGGATAGAAGGACTTTAGGACCTTTTGCTTCAGAGAGTTTGGTATGTTTCCTTTCAGTCTGGGTTAGAAATGAATTATAAAGAGAAAAAAAATACATCAAAGAATTTCTGCTCTTTTGCAAAGTTTTGTTTTAAAAATGGGAACGTTCTACTGTTATGTAGAGTCTTTCAGTGGTCCAAGGTTTTCAACATCTCCTCTCTTGCCTCCTCCTCCCCCGAATAACATCAGTCCATCTAAGGAAGCCCAAGGTCCCAATGCTACTCCTTGGTCAGAGCCTTCTAAGGAGAAACATTTAGCATATTTGCAGTGGAAACATACTTTAATCCCTCTAGTAATACTGTGGTGTAGAAATATGCATCTATACTGATTTTTGAAGAAGTAAGAATATTATTGGCATATAGAATCCTAGATTAGCATTAATAGATGCAAAAATAGATTTTACATGCTACTTCTAGAAAATTGCCAAAGCTTATTATATATACTATTTAATCCACTAAAACAGTTCCCAAAGTGATTGGGGATTATATTTAAACATTATGAAAACATATCCTTACAAAATAATTCATAAAGTGTTTTTGTAGTCGTTTCATTGTTTAGTAATAACATTGTCTATCTGGGAAAATATTCATGAATTGATCAAAATTCTTTGATTTGAGGATATCGAAATAAAGTTAAAGAGAATGAGAATATTTCACGTTGGTTTTCAACATTGGTCTAAAAACAGTATGAGAAACTAGGCCAGAAGTTTCTCATTGCCTTTGAGTTACTCACAGTCAAGAATCCACCAGAAAAAGAGCATAGAATGGAAAAGGCAGTAAGGAATCGGAAAATAATTTCAATAAATAGAAGAACAAGGGAACCGGAAATAGGGTATGATAAAGACATTACATGTATATTTTTTTCCTAGGGTGTTGTAAGTGAATATCTCGTAGAGAGTATAATATCCCATGTTCCTTTTTTATGACCAGAAACTTAGATTTTACCCTTTTAAAGTTGATTTTTTATTTCAAGCATTCAATGACTATTGAAAGCATGGTTGCACACTGGTAATGCAGGTACTTTGTAGTTGTTTATTTAGAACTTAAAATATAGATCTGTTAACAATAGAACCTGAAACTTGTTTCTGATATTCAAACTCTGAGTCAATATGTTGATTAACCAAAAGAAAAAAAGATCAAAATATCTTTGAAACCTCCAAGTTTCTCAACTCTCTAAAACTGAGTTGCTTTTGCTTCTCTTGAAGGCTCTCAGATCCTCCAAGGGATATCTTAGGAGAAACAATGTCTTACAGGTTAAAATACATATTTTTAAAATACGTCTTAAGGACCTTTTAATTTTTGTCCTTACTTATGAATATAAAATGTAGGTCTCATTTTTTTCAAAACTCAGGCAACTTGTCTCTCCTTTTGTTTACATCCAATATGTTCCTGGTTAGATAAGGATAAATTAAGATAATTTTCCAAACCTCTCAACTTTATTTGAAATATGTGTTTTATCAACTCTGCTGTTTAAGTAGACAAGCCATGCTCTCAGATATAGATTTACAGCAGTTCAACCTCACTTTAAAAGCAACCTCTATAGTTACAGCATGTATTTCCATAGGACGTTTTACATTTTCATACTGGTAAAAGTGATTTTCATACATAATACCTATAAAAAAATATGAGGTTCTATTTAAGTAGATTATGAGAATTAAGTTCCTAATGTAAATACTTGGAGGGAGGGGAGAATCTCTTCCCTGCCCTCCCTAATAACTTGTACATGCCCAGGTATTCAACATTATAATATTTTTAAGCTTCATAAATTATCTTCCATTGCAGTATTTTAATAAAAACACCCAGATAATAAGGAAGACAAGTAGCAAGAGGTTAAATAGGGATAAATGTCTATTGGTTTGCTAAATCTGCAGTCGTTAAATATTACATTGATTTAAGACAATAGCAGTTTTTCAAAATGTATTTTGTAGTTCAAGGTTAAAGTGTACTAGGAATATAAGGAAATCCATATCTGAGTAAATTTTTATGTTAAAATGTTTTTATGTAAATCGGTAGGCACAAATAATTACCCACTCTAGTACTATTTTGAAAAGTAAAAAACAAATTTTAAAAGAAAAGTAAATGTTAAAATCCAGAACTTGATAGCTTATTTCAAGTATGATGTTTAGCATTCAATGCAGAATAAATTCAGTGATGTTAATTATAAGATTTATAGGACAATGAGTGAAGCATAAGTTATCCTGTCTCCTAGATAATAGTACATAAATTAGTGAGAGAGAGAGAGAGAGAGAGAGAGAAAGAGAGAGAGAGAGAGAAGGCTTGCAGCTACCTGATATAAAAATCTATAGGTATAGGTGTAGAAAGGCATTTAAAAATTATTTCTTAATTCCATCCTAAAAAAAAAAAGACATGTTTAGGTTCCAGCTCAGAAGGAAAACACCATTAAGATTTTCTGTTTACAGTTTCTCACTGGGTAAATCTAGCAATCCAAAATGTTGACAGACAGTGACAGGGCAGCAAAATGAAGACGCTTGACATTTTGAAATAATGAAACCAGGTCTTAGAATTCCGAAGGGGAAAATCAGCCTCAGGTTAATGAGGTTTTGCTAAAAGTAGATCTAGATTTCTACCTCAGGTCATCAATCAAGTAAATTACAAAAGGAATAAGGAAATACATTTCTATTATTAAAATATAAACTTTAACTAGAAGAAAATATTAAGAAATATTTATAGGGTTTAGAATGTGAAGAGGCTTTGCAAGCACATAGCGATAGAATATTTAGGTTTATTCTAGTTTTCTGCTAACAAATTGCATAGGATACATAGCAGTCAAGTTAGTTTAGGAAAATTTTTCAAGTTTGTTTTTGTCCTCATTTTTCCACACATGTATTGCCTCCCTAGTTCATTTCACTTTTTATTAATTTTTATTTCTCTCAGAGTTATAAATGTAGACATAGTTGAAAAAGTCAGTACCATAAGGCATCTAACAAAAAGCAACAGTCTCTTGCCCCACCCTTTCCTACTCCCTCTTACCATTTCTCTTAGCTATTTCCTCTGATATTTTGTCATATTTCTCAATAATGTCCTTGTACTGCTATTTCATTATTTGTTAATTTAGCCATCATCTATTAACTTACAGTAATGGTAGATGAAGTTTTAACTCGCTCTTAATCCCCATCCCACTTTTTCCTCTTCATTCTTCTAACTTTTGTATTATACCTTTAGTTAACTGTTCAGTGTTTGCTTTATTATCAGTATTGCGGTATCATTCACTGCTCTGTCAAATTGTATGGGATATTGTTTCCTTCTTATGTATTAATAGTTTTAATTCCTTTCTTGAAGTTCAGAATTTTTTTAATCGGTTAGTTTTCTCTGAGCCTATTTTTAATTATTCACAAATACTCCACCACACCTCCAAAAGCCTATTTTTCCACATGGCCAAACATATCTAGTAATCTGACATTTCTTTTTATTTTCTTCTTTGAGTTCTCCATCCTCTTGATCCAATCTGCATAGGTTTCTTTGAGCCTGTTGCTCAGATATCATTCTGAAACTACTGTCACTACTCTCCTTTGTTGGACATCTCTTCCTTAGATTTTGTGGGGGTTTTTTTGTGTTTTTTTCCTATTGGGCATGCCCCACTTTTTGAAAAAGGGAGTACATCCTACAGTATGTATGTCTCAGGAAGGTTGTCTGTGAGATGATATTTGCAGACATGCAAGTTCTCAAAATGTATTCTTCTATCACTCCTAATTGATAGTTTGTCTAGACACAGAATCCTAACTTAAAAATCATTTTCTCTTAAAAAAATTGAAGGCATTGCTTCTTTCTAGTCTTCTCATCTTCAGGTTGTTTTTCAGAAGTCTCACAATATTCTTACTGGCAGTCCTTTGTGTTTGACTTGTTTTGTGTGTTTTTTCTTGTAGAAACGCTTAGGGTTCCTCTATTCTGGTGTGAAAGTACACCTCTTGGGCCTTGATGTGTGCCTTTTTAACTCTGCTGGAAAATTGGCGAGTTTTTTCTGTTTGTAATATTCTTCTGTTCTGGGGTTGATCTAGAATGTTGCTCCAGTTTCAGATGTGGGTGTCTAGGATGGAAAACTAAGATGGGGATAGGATGAGAAGTTTGAGGTATGTATAAGTCAACTAGGTTGAAATGGGGAATGTTTGGTTCAGTGTTTGAGTCTAAAATTCAAGGATTTGGCTTGGCAGGTGATTGCACTTTGTAGGTAATCAGTATAAACAGGTAGAAGCAGAAATCATGAGAAGGGATGAATTCACCCAAGGAGAGGCTGTTCACAGATGATCAGTGACCTAAGACCAACCAAGACCATGAAAAATACCACATTGGAGGTGCTAGTAGAGAAAAAGGAACTTACATTGCAGAGAGAAGTCAATTTAAAGCAATAAGAAGAAAAATAGGAGAGTGTTGTGATAGAGGTCTAAGTAAACCAAAGGTAGCAGACAATCCCAAGGATGATTATGATGTACATTTAAAATCAAAATATCTGTTTGTTTTCATAATGAGAAAACAATGTGTACCCTCATCAAAACTGGTTTTATTTTAATTTTACCCAATTTAGGTAATTGTGTCAGAAGCTATATTGCAGTAGGCTGAAGAAAGTAAAGATGTAGAAACTGAGAATAGGCTACTTTTTTCGGAAGGACAGAAAGAGAGGCTGGATGGGATATAGAGGGAGGTGTGTGTGTGTGGTCAGTGTTTTCAAGTCACTTTTGATTGTTAAACCTGAAGATATAGATATATTAAGGGCCAGAACTGGAGGAATAATCTGTTTTTTAGGGTAGACAGTTACTAATATTAGCCCCAAGGCAGAAGAAAGCTGATCTAATTGCTGGTGGTCATGAGGCGGTTTGAAGAATCATGAAAGGGGTTGAGGAACTGTAAGTGATGTCATGAATTTCAAAAAAGATATGGCTTAGTCATGGCTAAACAGTGGTTGGGAAGGGTACTGGAGGCTAAGAAATAGGGAGACTCCCTTTCTTTACTTCCTGAATCTGGGAGGGTAGGAGATGGAGATGTATGGATTCACTGAAGAACCTTTTTGGTGACATGGTGTCGTCTAGGTAAAGCCATGCTGTTATTAAGAAAAAATAGCAACATATTTTTTGGAGAAATAAGGCGTGGGGCCATAAATATGTCTTCCCAAATCCCCAAACATGCAGGAATCCAGAGGGCTTACAAATGGGTCTTATAGAGCCGGTCAATGGTGGGTATTATGCAACTCTAGTCCATGGGACACAGGTACAAGGAAAAGAAAGGGATTTGAGCTTGGAGGGGCTTGTACTTAGGAAGACAAGCATACCTATCATGGAGGAAGGGTAGACTGCAGGCTCATAACAGTCGTACAAGAACTAGAGAGAGTCCTTGGCTGATTGATTTTAATGGTGAATGCTCATAGGTTGACCATGGTGCTTGGTTCATCATGGGCAGCTTTAGCTCACCCTCTGCAACTTTGCCTCTTGGATTTGTTAGGCTTAAAATGGGCCTAGAAATGGCTGATAGAGGTTGGTCCTGATTGGCATTATTGGAGAAGAAGGACATATTTCTTCTGAGAGAAAAAGAATGGGAAAACAGTTGAAAAATTAGAGGGGTATCTTCAGGCCAGATAACACAATAGAGGAAGGATGTCAGTTATCCAGTGGTTTATATTACCTTACAATGGTGTCTCCTGGATGGCACTTTGTTTGTTTGTTTGTTTGTTTCTTTGTTTGTTTGTTTTAATCAAAAAGCATAGGAGATAGGCTCTACAGATATGGACTAGAAATGGCGTGACATTTTTTTTTCTAATTAAAGTTTATTGGTGTGACAGTGGTTAGTAAAATTGCATAGGTTTCAGGCATACAATTCTGTATTACATCATCTATATCTCACATTGTGTGTTCACCACCCAGAGTCAGTTCTCCTTCCATCACCATATAATTGATCCCTTTTACCTCATCTACTACCCTCTCCCCCCTTACCCTCTGGCAACCACTAAGCTATTGTCTGTGTCTATGAGTTTTTGTTTCTTTATTTGTTTGTCTTGTTCCTTTGTTGTTTTCAGTTTTATATGTGTGGTTTATAGACACAGTGGAATACTACTCTGCCGTAAGAAAAGATGAAATAGTGCCGTTTGCGACAACATGGATGGAACTTGAGATTATTATGCTAAGTGAAATAAGTCAGACAGAAAAAGTCAAGAACCATATGATTTCATTGATATGTCAGTCTTTATGTTTCAGACTGCATTAGTGTCTTCAAAAATGTTAGGAGGCCAAAGAATCTAATCAGCTTGCAAATACTTCTATGGTAGTTCTTGTTTTCCACTTCAACAACTGCCATGAGGCTCTCTGCTCGCTCTTAGAAAAAAAAGTATTCCACTCAGTGTGGCAATGCTATGCAGTTTGAAACATGCCAGGAATATCTTACAAATATTGTTGGGCTAGTGAAGCAAAGATTTATCCAAGCACTGAAAGTACATTTTTAAAATGCCAGAACTGTCTTTTTCCAGCCTCAGATCTCTGAGTTGACCTCAGGGTGACATTTAGGTTTCCATGGACTTGGTTGTGATGAGTCACTACTACACTACTCCTGACGGGAGCTTTGCAATGTTTGTATTGCCATTGTCACAAAAAAGAGATTGTATCTTCTGTACATGCTGTATCTATAACTAAGGTGAGAAATGGGAGGGCTTTGGGGACCATAGCCCACTGGTTCTCACAATGTTCCTACAAGGACTGGGTAGGGTAATTCATAGCACCCATTTTGCAGAGGCAGAAATGGAGAGAATTTTACTTCTGTTAAATTACTTTCTCAGCATCAGGCAGTGAGGTAGCACAAAACCAAGCATGGAATTCAAGCCACCTTAAAAGTTGAATATTATGTGTCTCTTGTACAACTGTAGGATTCAATTATGCAATTTTAAAGTCCAAATGAATGACATACTGGTATTTTAGGGATGTTTTGCTTCTGTTTAATTCTGCCAAATAATAGTCCATAACTCATTTCTTATCATGTTCCTGCCCTTCCTGACACTCAATAACCATGTCAGAATAAAACTAGCAATACATTTTAAAATACTTTGTAAATTATATGGTAAAATATAAATCCAAGGCGTTTATGCTGATATTTGCATGGATATGTGCTGTTGTCACTTTTAACTATGTCAGTGAGAAATAAAACAAAAGAAACAAAACAGTTTGTACGCTCATACCAGTATGTTATTTTGACTCTGTTCGGAAAGCCTTACATCTAAAAGTGGAGCCCACCAGTAGTAGTACAGGTATTTAAAACCAATGGGAAATCGGTTATATTTCAGAAGAAATTGCTGGTCTATATGTCTATTCCATATGTCTACTGAAAATTACAAATGCTTTGGATTAACACACAGCATTAAAAAGGGTTTATGCCACATTGAGCAGGAAGCACCCAGTTTTGAAGAAATAGCTGGAAAAAAATGTTTGATCCTGAAGGTTCCACCTGACCTTGGAAATATAGCTTATTGTGCAATGGCTTTTATAGTATTGACTTTTACATAGTATCTCCACTGTGTGTGTAAAGTTGAAACTGTGAGCATTTTAGATATCTTAACTTCTAAGTGAAGTGTTATGTATGATACTCCAAGAACGTGGGGATAATGAGCATTTAATTAGAAGTAGGCTTGAATTTTGCAGTGTGATGCAGTAAATACTTGAATGATTAATATAGGTAAAGACATTGTGATAACCAGTATATGAACTGCAGAGTTTATTAAGGTACATCCCTGTCCTCAAAACACTTCCAACCTCAACGAGGCCCACAAGATTGTCCCATACAAGATACATTTCCCTCAAATAGTCTTTGCTTCATAGCTTCTCCAGCTTCCTCGAAATTCTGCTCTCCCTCTTTGTCTGGTTTTGGTATCAGGATAATGCTGAATGAGTTTGGAAGCATTCCTTCCTCTTCAATTTTTTGGAGCGGATTGAGAAAGATTGGTGTTAAATTTTTGAATGCTTGGGAGAATTCACCTGTGAAGCCATCTGGTCCTGGACTGTTGTTTGTTGGTAGTTTTTCGATTACTGATTCTATTACTTTACTCATAATCAGTCTGTTCAGATTTACTATTTGTTTCTGATTCAGTCACCAACAATTGTATATTTCTAGGAATTTACCCATTTCTCCTGGGTTATCCAAATGGTTCATAGCAGTCTCTTATGATCCTTTGCATATCTGTGCTGTTCATTGTAACTTCTTTTTTAATTTCTGATTGTATTTATTTGGGCCCTCACATGTTTTGATGACTCAGGGTAAAGTTTTATCAATTTTGTTTGTCTTTTCAAAGAACTTATTCTTAGTTTCATTGATCTTTTCTATTTTTTTCACTATTTTATTTATTTCCACTGTGATCTTTATTATTTTCTTTTTTCTACTAACTTTGGGCATTGTTTTTGTTTTTTGTTTTTTGTGTTTTTTTTGTTTTGTTTTTCTTTTTCAGTTCCTTTAGGTGTAAGATTAGATTGTTTATTTGAGATTTTTCTTGTTTCTTAAGGTAGGCCTGTGTCACTATAAACTTCCATCTTAGAACTGCTTTTGATGCACCCATAGATTTTGGAATGTTGTTTTCATTTTCATTTGTCTGGAGGTATTTTTCTATTTTCTATTTGATTTCTTCATTGACCCATTGGTTGTTTAGTAGCATGTTGTTTATGCTCCACATAATTTAATTTTTTCCATTTTTTATTGCGGTTGATTTCTATTGTCACACCATCGTGTTCATAAGAGAAGCTTGATGTGATTTCAGTCTTCATAAATTTATTGTCTTTTTTGTGGCTGAACATGTGGTCTATCCTGTTAGATTGTTTCATGTGTACTTGAAAATAATGTGTATTCTACTGGCTTTGGATGAAATATTTTGTCTATTGAGATCTTTTGATATAATGTGTCATTTAAGACCAGTATTTCCTTATTGACTATCTGTTTGTGTGAACTATTCATTGTTATAAGTGAGGTGTTCAAATCCCCTACTATTATTTTAATACTATCAACTTCTCTCTTTATTTCTGTTAATATTTGCTTTATTCATTTAGGTGCTCCTATGATGGGTGCGTAGATATTTATAAGTGTCATATCCTCTTGTTGGATTGATCCCTTTATCATTATATAATGCCCTTTTGTTCTCTTGTTACAGCCTTTGTTTTAAAGTTTATTTTGTCTGATGTAAGTATTGCTACTCCAGCTTTTTTTGTTTCTTTCCATTTGTATGGAATATCTTTAGCCATTCCTTCACTTTCAGTACATGTGTCTTTAGTTCTGAAGTGCGTCTTTTTTTTTTTTTCTTTCTTTTTTTTTTTTTGAAGTGCGTGTCTTGTAGGCAGTGTCTTTTGATTGGAGTGTTTAGTCCATTTGCATCAAAGTAATTTTTGATAGGTATGTTTTTATTTTCATGTTAATTGTTTTATGGTTACTTTTGTAGTTCTTCTCTATTTCTTCATCTCTTGATCTCTTCCCTTGTGATTTGGTGACTTTCTTTAGTGTTATGTTTGGATTCCTTTATTTTTATTATTTCTTACTCTATTATAGGTTTGTGGTTACCATGAGGTTCATATATAACAACCTATGTACATAGCAGTCTGTTTTAAGTTGATGTTCACTTAAATTTGTATCCATTCTGAAATCACTATATTTTTACTCCCTCACCAGTGTTTTATGTTTTTGATCTGTTATATAATTTTATTGTATGTTTGCCTTACCTTATTATTTTAGGTATAGATAATTTTACTACTTTTTATTTTTAACCTTCATACTAGTTATATAAATAGTTGTCCCACTACCTTTACTATTTGTTTTTCTTTACCAGGGAGATTTTTTTTCTTTCATATATTTTCTTATTTCTACTTATGTCTTTTTCTTTTGTGCTTAAAAAGCACAAAATATTCCTCTTAAACCTGATTTTAGTGGTCATGTAGTCCTTTAGCTTTTGATTTTTTAGGAAATGATCTGTCTTTCAATTCTAAATGATAACCTTGTTGGATAGAGTAGTCTTGATTGTGGGCTTTTTTCTTTTCATTACATTAAATATATCCTGTCACTCCCTCCTGGCCTGAAAAATGTATGTTGAAAAATCAGCTGATAGTATTATGGGGTTCTTTGTATGTAACTAGTTGTTTTTCTCTTGATAATTTTTATGATTCTCTATCTTTAGTTTTTAATATTTTAATTATAATGTGTCTCGGTGTGGATCTGTTTGGGTTCATCTTGTTTGGGGCTCTGTACATCCTGGACCTGGATTCCACTGGGGCTCTTACTAGGACTTTTGCTTTGACCCAGGAGTTGTATAGAAGTGCGTTAATACATTTTCATATGTAAGGGATTTTCAAACTTGTCCTTTTTTTCTGCCATAATGACATAAAGATTGCATAAAAGAAGACTATTTCCATGAGAGTAGTGTTTTGCACTTTTTGAGATTTGCTTTATGGTCTAGAAGATTGTCAGTATGTATAAGTGTACAAGCTGGACTCAAACACAGTGTTTCAATGTTAGGCATAGTGTTCTTTATTGGCTTATTATTTTAAACTGACTCAATAAAATTGCTAAAATATTCAGTATCTCTATTGTGTTTTTTTTGTTTTTTTTTGGTCTGCTTTTATCTGTCAGTTACTAAGAACATATAGGAAAGACTTACATGGTAGATATGTCAGTGTCTCCTGAGAGAGACTGACAAATAAATCAGAATTTTTTTGCTCTATGTATTTTGCAAATGTTTTTATTATATACATACAAATTTGGAGTTCCTCTATCTTCGTGGTAAACTAAATCTTGTTTTCAATGCTATCATTTTTCTGGTAATGTTTTTTTTGCCTAAATTTCCATTTTTTTCTGATATTAATATAATTATTTATCAGCTCTTTTTGCTTAGTACTTATTTGTTATGGCACATCTACAATTTTACTTTCAAACTTTCTTTGTCCTTATAGGCAAAGAAACCAATTTAGAACTTATTCCTAGTGCCCTAGGATAGCTATCCCAATTGTGAACTCAGGGAAAGTGGGTGATTGACCACTGGGTGGAGCCGTGGACCCAGTAGGCCCACTGCAAACTATATTCTTTAGCCGGAGTTTCATTATTGCCTGACCCCGTAAAGCCCCACACTAGTGGGCATGGCCATGATGAAGCTGTGAACGTCTGCTCAGATCCAGTATCCCATAGTCCTCAAAATTTCTAGATACTTCCCTTTTTCCACTATACAGTCAATAGTGATAGCTGCAGGCTCCTTTGGGAACAAGGAGAAGGAATAAGGGAATCATTATAATATACACATGCCATGGATTTTCAGTATTTTTCCTCACAGGGACTCATCTACCCTTTTGGTCAATGGGTTTTGGATCTTAACGGTGGCTCAATTCTGGGAACTGAGCAAGGGATCTTAACTTTTTTTATTGGATCAACTACCCTTGTCCTCCTGTTTCTCTATTCTTGCCTTTTTCTTTGGTTGTAGATGTTAAGCAATACCCTTGTTATTTGCTCCTAAGGATGCCATGACCTATTAACTATCTCGACACTCCCTGTGGTTCAACCCCCTTGGCTGCCCTTTGCCTTGTCAGTTACTTTGGTAATTATAGCCCAGGCTTCTGGCACCCTGACTCCTGCAACTACATACCTCATTCTTTCAGCTCCTTGAGTATATAATCTCTTCTTTTCCTTATGCGATCTAGCACTTCTTTAGCTGGGTCATGCTGGGATGACACCTTACTTATTATCCTAGCAGCCTAGAGAGAAGCTGGGCAGCTTCTGAGGGGGTCATCTGTTGCCTTCTGCATTGTCTTCTAGAACAAAGGAAGGATTAGTTCTTATTAAAGAAGAGTGTGCTATCTCTGTAAATTCTTGAGGTTTCAGAGAGCTGTAGGAGTCTCCTTTCCTTGTTTCAAGATCTCTGATTTTCCCAGGCAGGGCTCTGACTGTAGCTTAGCTGACCTGCCTTGGCTGACCATTTAAATGTTCCTGGAGCTCTGCAATTCTGATTATTGACTCTTCCTTCTGTTGCTGTTTCTGTCATTTCACTGCAGGAGATAGCTGCCTCTTTCCAAACTACCAAGGAGGCCCTTTAATAGTTTTGAACTGCGTATTCAAGCCCTGGAGCTCTCATTTTCCTCTACAGAGTATCAATCTGACTTAGCAATAGTCAGCCAACTCCATTGTCTATGTGGCATGGTTTTCACCATATTTTCAATAGCTTGAGTCATCACACCTGCAAGGAGATTTTCACACCAGGAAAGTTTTTTAGGCTAACATTGGTGATGTCTTTAGTAACGCATGGCTTCCATTGTGCCCAGGGTCTGTCTGTGACCCAAACACCACTGAGGATAGTGGGGTGGGAAGTGAATCTGTCCCAGAACCCTATCTCACTGCTTGTTTTCTCAGGATTCTTATGGTCCTACTTGTGTTATTTCAGGTTCTCCAAGAAACAGATGCCAAAACTGGATTTATTGGGGAAAACGGGAAAGCTGAGACAGCTGTTAAATCTGGATTCAGGTTCAACCCCAGTGGAGGAGAGGGAAGGACGAAAGCCTGGATAGGAAAAGTCTTAGACTGCAGTGCAGTTACAAGAAAGCTTTGGCAAAGCTGATGGGAAGTCCTTGAGCCAGAGTTGCCCTTTAGAGGAGTCTTTTTTCTTCTATAATTACACCTGCATTAGTATCCCTGCCTGCCGTACTCACTTGCTAACAGGGAGCAACCCTGAGACTCTGTGCAAGTGAAGTGATTAACTCTGAGAGCATAGCAGCTGAGGCCCTTGGCCATTTTCAGTTTCTGCAATTGGAAACCTGGGAGATTTCTAATCTGAGTAAAGATACATACTCATGGCTGCCATAGAAATAATACACTTTATTTCTCTTATTTGTAACACCTTTAAATTAACAAGTATTAATTTATTTACTACCTTTGCCCCTTTCCAAAATAATATAACACTTTCACCACCATTCCATAAGTTGTTGGTCAGTATTTGAGGTCTGTCTTTTCTTTTTTTCTTTTTTTGTATGTGAAAGATGTGACGTCTGTGCTTAGGTTCCTTTTTGTTTGTTTGTTTGTTTGTTTATTTGTTGCATATAAACTTCCAGATGTTCTAGTACCATTTGTTGAAAACACTGTCCTTTCTCCATTGAGTTTTCTTTGTTCCCTTGTCCAAAGTCAGTCAGTTGTATTTATGTGAGTCTACTTCCGGGCACTCTGTTCTATTTCATTGACGCGTGTGTCTATTCTTCACCAATTCAATGCTGTCCTGATTAATGTAGCTTTATAGGAAGCCTTGACGTTGGGTAACGTGAGCTTTCACCTTTGCCTTTTTTCTTCTGTGTTGTGATGGCTATTCCAGGTCTTTTACCTCTCCATATAGGTTTTAGAATCAGTTTGTCAATAACCACCAAATAACTTGTTAGGATTTTCATTGGGATTACATGAATCAGATCAAGGTGGGAAGAGCTGGTATCTTACTGGTATTGACGATGCCTATCCATGTACGCGAATATTTCTCCATTTATTTAGATCTTCTTTGACTTTTTCATCAGAGTGTTGTAGTTTTCCTCACAACATAAATATAGCTAGCTAGCTAGCTAGCTAGCTAGCTATCTAGATAGATAGATAGATAGATAGATAGATAGATAGATAGATAGATAGATAGATAGATAGAGATATCCCATAGGTTTTCTGCTACACTAAATTATATATAATATTTTAATGTCAAAGTTTAATTGTTTTATGCTGGTATACAGGAAAACAATTGAGTTTTATATATTGACATGTATCTTTCAGCTTGCTATACTTGTTTATTAGTTCCAGGAGATATTTTGTATATTCTCTGGCATTTTCTACATAGACATATTCATCTACCAAAAAAAGCCTTTTTTTTTTTTTTTTTTTTGGTTTTGTTGATTTTTCTCTAGGTTTTGGTTTTGCTGATTTTCTCTAGTTTTCCTGTTTTCAGTTTCATTTATCTCTGCTCTAATTTTTATGATGTATTTTCTTCCGGTTGCTTTAGGCTTAAATTATACTTTTCACTTCAGTTCTCTAAGGTAGAATCTTATGTTATTGATCTTAGAACTTTCTTTTTTTCTAATGTGAATGTTTTATGCTATAAATTTTCACCTAAGTTCTGCTTTAATTGTATCCACAATTTTGGTACATTGTATTTTCAGTTCAAAATATTTCTAATTTCTCTTGAGAGAATGTCTTTGACCTGTGAATTACTTCGAAATGATTTGCAATTTTTCCTGTTAATCATCCTGTTATTGATTTCTAATTTAATTATTTTATAGTCAGAGAGCATACCTTGTAGGATTTCATTTCCTTTCCCTCTTTCCTTTACTCCCACATAATTATGAGATCATACAGGGCTTTCATATAATTTAGAACTGGTGCCAGTATGTCAGTCCCTTAGGGGACAGCAGGCCAGCACCAGAGTGGACTAAGCACTCTTACACATTCCTCCCTACTCAACTATGCAGTTCATCTCACTTCACTGAAGAACGTTTGCAGTAGCTCCTGCCAAGGGCATCCTTTACTTTCATGGCACCAATGTTAGTTTCTTAGGTTTGACAAATGCACTGTGATTGTGTAAGTTGTTAATGTAAGGAGAAGCTGAGTGAAGGCTATATGGGAATTCTTTATATTATTTCTTCAACATTTCTGTAAACCTAAAATTAATATGAAGTAAAGCCATGAAATAGGTAAACCAAAGCTTCCATAGTTGAGAGTTTTGGGAAGGTGAAATGGAAATAATGTATTTAATTCCATTTGCATAAGTTTAACCTAAAGGAGTAAAAGAAAAGCTCTGTTAATGATTTCTTATTTTCAAGTTCAAATAAACAGCCCAGTAATGGTTCCATTATTTAAGGAGATAGGATGAAAATTGCTAAAAGTTATAGGTTTAAGTCAGGCACCCCTGAGAGCAAAAGTGTCAAGAGTGGTCTTTGAAGCCAGATTTCAAAATGAGTGAGGACACAGAAGCATTGAATTATAAACCAACTATACAGAAGTAATGGAGTCTTTCAAAAAGTCTGTATAGCTGAGAGAAATACTTTTGAATGAAATTTGTATGTGCTTTTAGGATCAGGCTAATAAGCCAATAAAAAGAGATTTTTAGGTGTTGGGAATAAGAGGCAATGGATTTGATACTTTCCTAAAAGAAGCAGTTGTAGATACAATAAAGAGCCGTATAGGTGAATAGCTTAGTATTGATTTAGAGGTGACGAATGTTTTTTATTCCCTTGGAGATGAAGGTGCAATGATGGGGTGATACATAGAGAATAGATTTGGGAGTGGTGAAAAATTATGTAAATTAGTGAAGTAGATTTTTATGAAAGGTAGAATTCAGGGCATGGAAAGAATGGAGGTCAATTTAGAAACAAATCTGGAAAGTGTGTGTGTGTGTGTGTGTGTGTGTGTGTGTGTGTGTGATGGGAGAAAAATAATTGCCTTAGCACTGTTGACCATAGTTGTTGTCTGGTTCCTAGTCTTAGGGATCAGAATGAGTCTCAACTTATATTGTCTCCTCCGGGCTAATCCATGCTTGAAAATTGTGTCACTTGGATTTTTAAGTTTCTCTTCCATGTTTTGAATGAGCTGATAGTTGCTCTTATGTTGAAGTACCTTTTTTTCTAAGAACATTTGGCTGTTTTGAAATCACAATTACCCTGAAGGTGGAAATACCACAATTCTTCATTTTAAGAGAAAAGAAATACCAGTTTGTCCTCTTACCGTTCTGAATTCCTCAGATTTTCCATTGCCTGGAGAAAAATGGTTGGCAGGAGAGTATTCTTTGTGCTTTTTAGAAGATGTGGAAGACCTTTCAAAGGCCTTTTAATAATGAGCAAAAAGCATTTATTTTTCCTTATTGGAGGAATAAAATCTGTTATACTTCATGTAAGTTCCTGGGGGTGGGGGGAGGGAGGGTGGAAGAAGGAGGTAGAAATGAAGACGATGATTTAGGATACCAAAAATTACAGTTATTTGTAGAAGCCTTTAACTGAAAATAGATCTTTCTCTTGAGATTTCAATTTGTTCTGAAAAATAATATTACAAAATCCAACATTGCACAATAAAAATGGCAAAAGCAAGGGAAGATTTATGGTGATGATCCTTGGCAGTTTATTGAAACCGTCGTGCTCTTGTTTGAAACTGAGATGCTTTATGTTCTTCCTATATGAACATCACCTTACATTTGTGCAATTCTTGTTCTGTGTGTACACTCTCATTTAGTACCTGTTTTTTGTTATGCTCCAAAAGGACAGGGGTCTTGAGAGAAGAAATGAGGGACAGTTACAGAGGAAACAGAGAGGAAGTCACCCCAGACCCACCTAGACTGGTCTGGACATAATAGCTGACTTAAAAGGCCCCTTCCATCATAGAGTGTGTATAAGAAATGACCTCATCAGACCCTTCACTTCCACCCACCAGTACAAACAGCAATATCTCAAAATAGTCTGAACTGCCATGTTGGCAGTTGTTTCAAGGAGGGAGAACTTTAGTCCCAAGGCTTGTTGGCATTAGCATTGGAGAAAAATTAATAAAAGACTGAAATCTGTCTGCACAGAGCTTGGAGATGCAATGGGACATAAGAAGAGCAACACAGATCTGAACTGTGTATTAGCTTTACTGATAACTGCAGCTATATTTGTGGTGGGAGGAAGAGAAAGTAGAATTAAATGGATTTACTTCTTTCAGCAGACTTGTTCGCTTAGCTGTGGACTGTGAGATGTCTGTTAACTAGGTGTGTGCACATGTGTGCATGTATATGAAGTATATGTTACAGAATATGAGATAGTCATAGGCAATCGAGTCAAGAATAAAGGATATAATTTGTTATTGTTCATCTCTTATAGATGCCAGGGTAAAAGGATATGTTTTTCTTTCTACATAAATGAAGTGATAGGAATTCTCTTGGCAGGAGTTACTGTAAACTTTGTTCTGAGCCAAGTAAGATAAACTGCGTAGATGAGTAGGGAGGGATGGGTAAGGGTAGTTAACCCACTCTGGTGCTAGCCTGCTGTCCCCAAGGAGACTGGCATGTGAACATCAGTTTTAATTTGCATAAAGGTCCTGCATTGTGTCAATTATACGGGGCTATGGGAAAGAGAGAAAGGAATGGCTCTCCTTAACCTTTCTGTATGAGGAAGAAATGCCAAGTCTTTTCACAGTCTGTGAACACACCATGAAGACCTAAGCGGAGCCTTTCATGCCGCCTTCCCCAGTGACGATAGAACCATCACTTACAGATATTATTATGTGCCTGGCAACTCCATGGGCCACATTACATAGTTGATCTCATTTAAACTTCACAGGAAGCTTATGAAGTAGGAAGCAGTACGCATGAGGTGACAAAACTTAGAGAAGTTACTTAACTCAACACAGATCACCTCTCGGTGGAGCCAGAAATAAACCTTGGTCCTTCAGATCTAATGCCCTTGCCCTTAAACCTTGGGCTGTAAAAGCTCTAACAGATTTCTTCCACTACAAGATTCCTAAAACCCAGAATCGTTTTTCCCCAGAAGCGTCTAGTTCAGTTGTTCAGCAGAAACCATTTTTTAAGCAAATATTTATCCAGCAATTTTTGTGTGCCAGACACTGTTCAGGTGCTGGGGATAAAGCAGTGAATATCAAAGATAAAAATACCACATAGAGAATAAATTATAGCAGAGGAAGACCAACAGTAAACAAATAGAAAAAAATCTCTAGTATTCCTGGTGGGAAGAAATGCTGTGGAGAAAAATCAAGCAGGGATATTAGGGGAGTTCAGTGTTGCCATTTGACTTTGGCTTTTTGTCGAAGATCTTAACTGAGGGAGTACTGTTTAAGCAGAGACCTAAAAGAAGTGAGAGGCAGCCATGTGGATGCCTGGGTGAAGAACATTCCAGGCAGTCGAAGAACAAATGCAGAACCAGAATGTCAGACCCTGTAGGGTCAGGTTGACGGGAGGAAGAAGACAGTGGGTAAAGACGATATGGTATTATCACTCTAATTGGAGTCGAAAGTCTCTTTGACGTTAATCAATAAAAAGTAAAGTAAAAATACTGATGATTCTGAACATCAGCCCATCTTTAAATTGCTCATCCCAGATTGCTTTTGTGCATGCATCCTTGTTACTATAACCAGGATCATTTCTGCAGCAACCTGTCAGACATCAAAAAGTCCTCTCTTGTGCTCGCTTGGGCAGCACATATACTTAAATTGGAACAGTACAGAGATTGGCATGGCCCCTGTGCAAGGATGACACGCAGATTCGTGAAACATTCCACATTTATTTCTTTTAACAAAAGTCCTCTCTTGTGTTGTTTTAGCTATGCTTTCAGATTGTTGAAGAGTAAATATATGAACATTATCACGGAAGAGTTTATCATTTTTGAAGCATATATTTTATAGCAGAGCAGCTGTTCAATGGTGATGCAATTCTGAGAGCAGCACCATTGTCTGGCAGCCTTTAAACCTGAGGCATCACACGGCGAATTGCTTTGTTCTGTACTTTGACTCTTGTATTTGTTGACCCAATAGTTTTTCAAGGAAGTAATTGAATAGCGATCACATTTTTCTTTCATTGTTTAATTGGGTTACTTTATTTTTGTTTTTCACTATTAGTTTCAGGTGTACAAAACAACATAATGATTAGACATTTACACCCCTCACAAAGTGATAACTCCCCCTCCCCCAATCTACTACTCCAGTGACATCGTAGATAGCTATTACAATACCATTGACTGTATTCCCTATGCTGTGACTATATTCCCTATGCTGTGACTATATACATATGTCATACATATATATACATACACACACAGATACATGTGTGTATGTATATACATACACATTTTAATTATGGTTGACATTCAATGGCATTTTTCTTTATTATCTTTGCCCTGCTATTTGTGGTGCCTGGCATACCTGCTCACTGATGAATTAAATGAAAGCAGCAGTGCCCTCATCCTACATCCTCTCCAAAGTTGGTGACACCACAATGGTTGGACTTAAATTCAAAATTTTATGTAGTGCTGGACCGGGGCTAAATTCTGTTCATACGTAGGAAATAACTGATAGTAATAACAGGCAACATAATATGTTTAAAATATTTCATTTTCAGAGAATGTGGCCCTCCGTACACATCATAACTTGTGAAAAGAAAATGCTATTTAGGGATAATTACTAGCACCTCTTTTGGATGTAATAAAAACCAAGTTTTGAGTCATTCTTCATGTGTAAAGTTTCCAGACAAAGCCAGCCTTAAAAACAGATGAGAAGTTTAAAAGAATATAATTCTCATTTTGCGGTGTGGGCCCATTTCAAATAAGGAAATCAAAGCTACCTATTTTTATTATCTATGAAACATAGTCAAAAACAATACACAGTAGAAGTCTTTTAAGCAATGTTCTAGCCTTTTAAGAATGCCATTTTAAAAGACACTGGTAGCCATTATTTCTTTGTACAAATGTGTGTGTGTGTGCATGCAACTGAGTGTACATTTGTAATTTTAAAAACTCTTTATTATGAAAAAGGTAAAACGTGAAAGGTTAACAGACTGTGCAATGAACCACCACGTACATATAACCCAGCTTCAACAATTATCAATTTTTAGTCAATTTGGTTTCCTCTGTACTCTAATCCAGTTGCCCCTGCCCATATTATTTTTGAAGAAAATCCTCAAAAGATATGATTTCATCAATATAAATTTTAGTATATATCACTAAGAGATACCCTTTAAAAATAAACACAACCAGTTTCATCCCCAAAAATGATCACCCTGCCCTAATGTCACCACTCCGTTTTTGTTCAAAAGTCCAATTAGTTCATATGTTATAAATGTTTTTATTTAGTGACGGTTTGTTTGAAGGAGCATGTAAAGAAATTCCAATCATTATAATTAGACAGTATCTCTTAAGTCTTTATGATAGGTTTCCCTCTAAAACTTTTTCTCCTTGAAATTTATTTATTGAAGAAAGTAGATCTTTGTCATTATCTTAGTCATTTCTGGCTACAACAAAAGCCATCATAAACTGGGTGGCTTAAATCATAAACATTTATTTTTTAATATATGCACTTTTACTTTTCAATAATAGTTGACATTCAGTATTATATTAGTTTCAGGTATACAGTATACTGGTTAGACATTTATATCATTCATAGAGTTATCTATATAACTACAGAAACAAAACAAAGGATAAAAATCAATTTATTGATTTTCATATCAATAAATGCAGAAAAAGCATTTGACAAAATCCAGCATCCATTTATAATAAAAACTCCTGGTAAAGTGGGAATAGAGAGAACATACCTCAACATAATAAAAGCCATGTATGACAAACCCACAACTAATATCATACTGAATGGGGAAAAGCTAAAAACATTCTCCTTAAGATCAGGAACAAGACAAGGATGTCCACTTTTACCACTTTTATTCAACATAGTGCTGGAAGTCCTAGCCACAGCAGTCAAACAAAAAAATGAAATAAAACACATCCAAATTGGAAAGGAAGAAGTAAAATTGTCATTATTTGCAGATGACATGATACTATATAGAGAACCCTAAAGATTCCACCAGAAAAACTATTAGAACTGATAAATGAATCCAGTAAAGAAGTAGGATATGAAATTAATATTCATAAATAGTTGCATTTTTATACACCAATAATGAACTATCAGAAAGAGAAATAAAGGAAACAATCCCATTTACAATTGCATCCAACAAATATCTAGGAATAAATTTAACCAAGGATATAAAAGACCTGTACTCTGAAAATTATAAGTCATTGAAGAAAAACTTGAAGAAGATACAAATAAATAGAAGCACATACCATGCTCATGGATAGGGTGAGTTACATTGTTAAAATGTCCATACTTCCTAAAGCAATCTATATAGTGTATGCAATCCCTATCAAAACACCAATGCATTTCACCCAGAACTGGAGCAAATAATCCTAAAACTTATATAAAACCACAGAAAACCCCAATTTGGCACTACAATCTTGAGACAGAAAAAGTTTTAGGTATCATGCTACAAAATATCAAACTATGTTATAAGTCTATACTAATCAAAACAGTATGGTATTGGCATAAAAACAGACATGTAGATCAATGGAACAAAACATAGAGCTCAGAAATAAATCCACACCAATATTGTCAATTAATTTATGACAAACTAGCAAAGAATATTTAATCAGGTAAAGACAGTCTATTCCATAAACGGTGTTGGGAAAACTGGACAGATACATGCAAAAAAATTAAAATAGATACTTTCTTAAACCATATACAAGAATAAACTCAAAATGGATTAAAGTCATAAATTTAAGACCCAAATCCATAAAACTCCTAGAAGAAAACATAGACAGTAAGTTATCTGACATTGCTCTTAGTAGTATTTTTTTTTCCCTAACATACCTCTTTTGGCAAGGGAAACAAACAAACAAAAAAATACACAAATGGAACTACATGACACTAAAGTGTTTTTGCACAGCTAAGGGAACCATCAACAGACAAAAAGACAACTTACCAATTTGGAGAAGATATTTGTTCACGTAAAGGGCTAATATCAAAATTTTATAAAGAACTCATACAACTTAACATCAAGAAAAGAAACAAACCAATTAAAAGATGGGCAGAGGACCTGAATAGGCATTTCTCCAAAGAGGACATACGACAGCCAATTGATGTGTGAAAAGATGTTCAACATCACTAATCATCAGAGAAATGCGAATTAAAGCCACAATGAGATATCACCTCACCTGTCAGAATGGTTATCATCAGTCAAACAACAAATGTTGGCAAGGATGAGGAGAAAAGGGAATCTTTGTGCACTGCTGGTGGAGTTGCAAATTGGTGCAGCCATCGTGGAAAACAATGTGGAGGTTCCTCAAGATTTAAACACCTTATGACCCAGCAATTCCACTTCTGGGTACTTACCTGAAGAAATCCAAAATACTAACATGAAAAGATATATGAACCCCTATGTTCATTGCAGCATTTTTTACAATTGTCAAGATATAGAAGTAACCTAAGTGGCCATCAATAGATGATTGGATAAAGAAGTGGCACATATATTCAATGGAATATTACTCAGTCATAAAAATGAATGAAATCTTACCATTTGCAACAGCATGGATGGACATAGAGTGTATGATGCCAAGTGAAATAAATCAGACAGAGAAACACATATATCATATGATCTCACTAATATATGGAATCTAAAAAGCAAAATAAACAAACAAACAAAACAGAAAAAGACTCATAGATGCAAAGTAAAAACTTATGGTTGCCAGATATGGAGGGTTGTGTGGCCAAGTTATAAAGGTGAAAAAATTAAGACATATAAATTGGTAGTTTCAAATTGTCATGGGGAATTAAAGTCCAGCATAGGGAATATTGTTAATAAAGTTGTAATAACTATGTATAGTGTCAGGTGGAAACGTGACTAATTGAGGAGATCACTTCACAAATTATATAAATGTGTAGCCACTATGCTGTTCACTTGAAACTAATATAAAATAATATTGAATGTCAATGGTAATTGAAAAAAATAATAATTAAAAAACTACTTTGTATTGTTGAGATAAACCCCAGTTGTTAATAATATATCCATTTTAGAAATTGCTGCATTCCATTTTTAAATGTTTTATTAGGATTTTTTTAACCTATGTTTATGAAGGATATTGTCTATAAATGTCTTTCTTCTTTCGGTAAAAATTTGTTTTTCTGTTTTTGTTATCACCATCAGAGTAACCCTGCCCTCTAAGATGAGTTAGGAAGTTCCCTCATCCACTCTTTTCTGAAAGATTTAGTGTCAAATTGGCATTATCTCTTTATCAAATGTCTGTTAATTCACCTATGAAACATGTTGGGCTACGAGTATTTGGTAAGGGATATTTTCGAATACAGAGTTATCAAAAATAATTTCTTATTTACTGAAATAACTGTTAAAAATAATTTCAGTATCTGAATAAATATAGGGCTATGTATATATTTACTGCTTTTGTGAGTTTTAGAAAATTTTGTTATTTAAGAAATTTGTACATTTTGTCTAAGGTGTCAAATCGATTGGCATCAAATTGTTTCTAATATCTCCTTTTATACTTTTAAGGCCTCTATGCTCTGTAACGATGACCCTACTTTCATCTATGGCATTGATAACTTGTATTTTCTCATTTTTTAATTTTTTTGACAAGGTTTATCAATTTTATATTTTTCAGTAAACCAATTTCTCACCTTGCTGATCTTCTGTAAATTTTATTCTTTTTTGTTTTGTGCTCTTGTATTATTCCCATTCTTCTGCTTAGTCGAGTTTAATTTGCTACTCTTTGTATTCTTGAATTAGATCCCTATGTAATTGTTTTACACTTTTATTTTTCTAATATAGGATTTTAAAGTTCTACATTTCTCTGTAATTCCTCTAAAAATAAAGATACTGCTGTATCTGGTCCCACACATTTTGATATTTTATGTTTTCATTTTTATTCAGTTAGAAATCTTTTGTAATTTCTTTTGTGATTACTTTTTCACCCATAGGTTATTAATAATAGTTTTACCTAATTTCCTAATTGGGTACTTCTTAGATATGTTATTTTTATTTCATATTTGGAGCCACTGTGGTCAAAGAACATATTCTAGATAGTTTCAATCCTTTGAAATTTATTGAGACTTGCTTTGTTACTCAGCATGTGGTTTGTGTTGGTGAATGTTTTCATGTACTCTTGTTTATTCTACTCTTGATTACAATATTCTGTAAAAGCCAGTAAGTTCAATTTGTTGATGATACTCAGATCTTCTATATCTTTAGTGATTTATTTTCTAATTTTGTCAATTACTGAGGAAGACACATTTTGCTTCATGTATTTTGAAACTCTTATTACTCTCATACATATTTAGGATTGTTACATATTCCTGATAATTTCATGTTTTTTTTATCATTATGCAATGATGCTCTGATGACATTCTTTTTTTTTTTTTTGAAGTCTATTTTGTCTGATAAGAAATAAAACCACGTCAACTTTGCTATGCTTAATGTTTGGATGGCATACTTTTTTTCCATTGCAATATCTTTTCATCTTGCTCATTTTTATATGAAATTAGTTTTATTGAACTTTTTTACAAGGAAGTGGTAAATGAGGATAGCTTTACTTGCTTTACTGCTTTACTCTTGCTTCTTATGCACAATGATTAAAAAAATAATCTCATAGTGTCTACATTTTTCTCCTCTGCAATATATCTGCATTTTCTATTTCCTTTGTCCATGCATTTATCCTGCACAATTTGAATTCTACTCCCAGCATTTTCTCTCAATGCAGAGTTTTGTCCTAAGAGGGAATTTGTCTTGGTTAGTACTAAGTGCATGTATCCTGGACCGCTCTTAGCCCTTTCAGAACTCGATACAGATCCTTCTCTTCCATGCATTTGAGTGTGTAAAACCCTTTCCAATTATAGCAGTAGTTCTCACATTGGCCCTTACACCTTTCAGAAGTACCTGTTTGTGATTCAGGAGTTCTCCTGTTTTTAAGGGAGTCCCCTGTTGCTTCCCTCTTCTCCTATATGGATGATGTTGCCCCATTGGTTTAGTGCTGTCAGTGGTTTTCTTCCCCGTCAGCATTTTGAGGTTTGTAGGGATATTGGACACAGTGGGAGGCTTTTGTAGATATTTTTCTGTGAGCTTTGATTTTAATATTTTAGTTGCTCTCTCTATGTATGGAGATTCAGGGAAATTCCAAACAATTCTGCTGCTGAAGTCATGTTTTCAGAATTCGGTGGCTACTCTTATTTTCGTTGCAAAGCAGTATGTTTGTACTGTTTGGTGTCTGTAGTGAGAGAAGTGTGATACTGATCTTTTTCGAAAGGACCATTTAAGAATCCAGATTAGAGGTTCTCTGAAGTTGTCTCTTATCATGACTACTGCATTTTCTTAGTGTTATAAGTACAGTTCTTTTCACTACTGGCTCTTAGTGTGCCATGGTTATTTCAAGAGAGGATCACAGAAGAGCGTGTGTAGTGAGGAAGTTCCCAGATAAGACATTTGTTCTCTATTAGTGATCCTGTATTGCTATACGGTGGCTGGGACTCTCCTGCTTTACGATTTATGTAAAGGGGCTAATTCAGAAAGAACGGTACCTCTCTTACCATCTACCATTGAAATGGGTATCTTTCATGTCAAATAAGTGAGTGAGCTGAATGCCGGCTAATGCTGGACAGAATCATATAACTAAAAATGCCTCTGCAATACATGGTACCTTGACAACTTGTAGAAATTACTGCCCTATCATTTGCTTGGTTATTTTTGAAGTGTTTATACTTTATTCTTGGAATTGGGTGGCTGAACACAGTTGGGACAGCACTCCTGACCCTCCGATAATTCTTTACTCTCTCATTGCACTCTTAGGGGACACTTGTTCTTTCATCACCACCAATTTTAAAGAAATGGCTGTGGACATAGGTTCTCCTCATTGAGAATCATGCTGTTAATCAGTTTCACACATGATTTTAAGTCAATTGTACGACACTAATTTGTCTCACAAATTCATAAAGTTTTGTACAAAGAGCATTTTTAGTGGCAAGTTGATACATATATTGCTTTTTTAGTTTGTAACTTGCAAGGTACCTTTTCATTTAATCTTCATAACAATCCTGAAAAGCAGGCATGACCTCCAGTTTAGATGAAGAAACAAAAGCTCAAAAGTTGTTACCTTCTTAAAGCTATGTGGGCAATTTATGTTAAAGCCAACAGGAAATTATTGAATAATTAGAGTAACTATTACTACTACCATTCGCCTCTATGTATGCCAATAACTCAAAATCTCTACAGGGAATATGATAACATGCATGTCTATGAATAAATCAGCCCCAGTTGAATTAGTTACAATTTAGAGAACATTTTTAGGAAATGTATATTTATATTTCTTTAATGTGCAATATACTATATATAGCAAAATAATATGCAATACAAAATAAAT
The DNA here is from genome assembly GCF_057876585.1 of Rhinolophus sinicus. NCBI lineage: Eukaryota > Metazoa > Chordata > Mammalia > Chiroptera > Rhinolophidae > Rhinolophus > Rhinolophus sinicus. The sequence continues at coordinate 50,379,889 of NC_142506.1, forward strand.
TTGTCTTATGTTAAAACATTCAACAAACACTGGAAAATTTTTTTTTTCATTGGATGTCAAAACAATTATTTATGGTACTCTAGTTTACAATGAAAAATTTGAGTCACAATGAGTGAGTCAGGATTCAATACCCTATGTCCTCCTATTCTGAATCCTATATTCTTTCCTTTACGCCGTGCTGCCTTGTGATAGAACTTTCAAAATGTTGTAAAGTGGCTGAACAGATGAACCAGCTATTACAATTTAGATATGTCTGTCCAAATGGACTGACTGGTTTATACTAATTTTATGAAGCTTAAATACCAGAGAAATAATAATAATAATAATAAAAGAATAAATGGATAGTCAAAGGATTTCAGACCTCATTTCAGCCACACGGGTCATAAATAGTCTTTGGACAGAGAAGGAGAATGACTGGTTTTCCCAGGAGGGAAGTATGCATATACTTTATCAGTTTTAATAAAATATGACCCAGCTATTTTTTAGACTATTTATGCGCTCTGCCCTCTACTCTCCTGGCAGTCTTCACATCATCAACACATTCTGCAGACACATTCTAATGCCATCACCATAGCTCACGGCAGCCAAATTCTCACATACCATATCCACTTCACACCCTGACTCTTTCCCAGGATTAAATGACTCTATTGGGTCATTTTTCCTACTAGGCTAACTAGAGAGAAATACATACTTTCTGCAAGCCACACATTTGATTACATGAGTGCTGTCCCCTCTCCCCAGAACCTAAAAGCTGGTTTCCCTGAGAATCATGGTACTCAGAGATAGCCATAAGGCAGGAGTAAAACCAGAGCAGACTAGCTCATGGGTAATCCCGTAGTCAGGGGTACTGGGAATTTTGTGTGTGTGTGTGTGTGTGTGTGTGTGTGTGTGTGTGTGTGTGTGATACCCAGTCTCCTTTGCCTTCTGAGCAAATTTACCCTCCATTATCTCACTTTGTAATGCTCATCTCAAAGATATTTTTTCATTTTCATAGTGAAATCAGCTATATGACAAGCTGAATACATACACAGATAATGTGTCAGTATATGTATGTGATATAGACATTTTAAATCAAACAGCACAATATGGCAAAATCAAGTTGCCTTAGAAATTTTTACGTCAGATTAAATAAAACTTAAGCTTTGAGTGGCAGAAATAGTGCTGGCCCTAGGCCAAAGTGGGACAAAAAGGGAGGCCACGGGTTATTGGAGGCCACCCTTTTTTGCAGTGACTTGGCCACACTCTCCAGGTCCCTTCACCATGACATTATCAGCTATATTGTTCTAGGTCCTTTTCAGGGCATTGTTCATGGGGATGGGAGACTTTTGTTAAGTCATATGTCTGTCATTTATTACTTATATGTTCTTTGTCAAATAACCCTTTTGAAAATCTCCTGAGCTTTATGTAGATGTAAGAAGAAGCAGCCTCTGAGGGGCACGTTCTAATGACTGGTACTATCAGTCTGTTGTCATAGTGGCTGCCATATTGGTACCCCCTCAATGATATTGCCTTGATCCCTGATGGGAGACTTTGTCAGCTTATCCTGGAACTTTTGCTATTTGCCCCCTAGCAACATAGAAAACCAAATAGTATATAAGCAATATAATATACATATAGAATACATATATTAGTTTGTGGGCAAATGGCTGATATTTATTTAGAGTGTAAAAAGAAAGTATAGACCCACCACTCCCAGTATGTCCCAACTGGACTACAGGTTCATTTCTGAAATATGTCGGACACATAGTGATTAAATTTGAAAATAGAAGTGGGCCAGGGAGAATTCTCAGTATATGAAGGGTTTTGTCAGCTGCTATATCCAAAACTCTAACATGAAACTATGGGAGAACTACCGTTGGTGCCTGAAGAGTTTGCATCCTTTTGGTAATATTAACTGCATGAATGAAATCAGCATTTGGATGGAGAAAGAATATCCCATATTGGAAAGTAATCATGGGTTTTATGCTCTCTTTGTGTGTGTGCTTTGACAGCTTTTTGGAGACGACAGCCTATTTCTTCATGAAACCAAAAATTGGAGAGAAGGAGGTGTCCCCAAATGTTTTTTTCAGTATCTGGCATGAATTCAGCTCTGACTTTAAAGATTTTTGGAAGAAAGAGAACAAACTTATTCTACAAGAGAGGTAGGTTTTTTTCATTTGCACAATGGCATTTTAAAACGGATGTTTTATTAGGTGTGACACCACTGGGGTTGCCAACTTTTAAAGCCTGAATGAAAAATTCGATGGCCCTCAACCTAGGGTATCAAGTCTAAGAGGGTGCTGAGATTTGGCACAATTCAGAGTCTGAGTAAAAAGAGTTAGTATAGAGGCTGTGATGCTACAGTGAATAGCTAGGATGATGGTTTGCCAGGACCACTGTCTGGTAAAAGAACTTCTGTGATGAGCAAACAACACACAAGCAGGCCATGTAAGAGGAGTGAAACAACCCTGTTGAGGTGAACCCACTCACCGCAAAAGACCAATAGCAAAGACTATAAAGGTAAGAAGAATTGGTTTTGTTTCATTTTTGCTCAATTCATGGGGTGTTGTCAAAATTTCACCGTATAAAAATTTCTTCCAGACGTCACCAAGACACAGATAATCAATATTTTTTAAAAGATCTTTCAAGATTCTTATAGAATTGTATCACATTTCCTAAAGTAAGTCTTTTCAGGAGTGAAGGAAAATGTCTCAAGTATATGAAATAAAGTCTCTGTCACTATGATTATGCAACTCCATAGAGGCATATTAAATATTAATTCAGGAAGAAAGCTAGCCCTTCCAGGACAGCATCCCCAAATAGCTGGGTCTAGTAGGAGAATGAAAAAGAAACATAACCTGCACTGGAAACCAAACACCAATTCTGAAACCAATTACTATACTTTCCAACATCCTTGCACCAACAATGACTTTGCTTTAGATCTTTAGGAACCTTACGGCCTAAGGGACTTTGTTCATCGTACCACAAAATTCCACAATTTTCTGCTTATTATCTTCATTTTGGTCTTGCTTATACAAACCAGGATGGCCCACCTAGTTTCCATTTGTAAGTAAATTCGGATACATCCTTAGCTCCGGTGAAATTAATTGCTGAGATTTACGGAGTATGTGTACTAGTATGCCTGACTGGTGCTAACTCATATAATTACTGAGATTCCGTAGCTTTGCTGTAGAAGAAACTAGGCCTCAGTGAGTAGTACTAGCTGGAAAAAGAGAGTAGTTTGTGCAGAAGGAAAACACATTAAACATCCACTCTAAAAATAATGAGCTTATTCTACTTGAAAATGCATCATTAGAGGTTAATGTAAAAGATGATTTTAGTCAAAAGTCCATGCACGTGAGATAGGAGAGATAATTGCTTTAAAATAAGTGCATTTGAGTCATTGTTCATTTACTTCAGACTTAGCACTACATTATTGACTTTGTACCAAGGAAGGCTTGCTCAATTTGGGAACATCGTAAAGGAAACTTTGTTAACCTCAGCCTATCACATACAGCTTCCCTTCATACCCTCACTGGATCCCCACACGCCTCTTTTCATCTCTAATCTAAACTTGTTCTCCTGGGAAAAGGCTGGAAACGCAGTCACAGTAAGGCACAAAACCGAAAGATTAACATGTCACCCTCCGCAGTCATATTTGCATGATATCTGGGATTAAAGTCCTAATGACAGTGGAAATGGTGAACTATAGGTAACCAGACGAGACAGATGGAGCTGTCGTTTTGGCGTAGCTGTTCTGATCTGGTAAGTAAGTGAATTGTAACAGAAGGCTGTTTGTCCCGTGGTGATGCCTCCAGAGGTTCTGGAACAAGGAAATAGGTAGACGCCCCAATTGTAGCTCTCCTTTACTACCTACACCAGCACATACTGGTGAGATGCCTCTTGGAGGAAATGTTGAAATTGACTAATTCAGACGCACAGCCCCCATCTAGCCTGTGCGCCACGAGATAGAGTTGTGTTTCGAAGTAACGCTATCAGTAACAATCTAATATTTATGATATTTTATGCTTTTGGCATGACCAGCACTTGCTTTTCTTCACTCTCTAAGTATCTCATAAAATCAAACAGATTCTTTTTTTATACTTCATCCTGTGCTGTCATGTCCTAGAAATACACTACGGGCTTTTTGAGTCACACTTGGTGACTTTGCTTTCATTTTGGCAGTGTTGTGAATTGGCAGATTACAAGTTCTATCCGCTGCAGACTTCTCATTTTTCTAAATCATTTGCTTTTAATAAAGGGCTAAGGAGCAACACATGGCAGGTGAGAGAGTGTTTCTTTGCCCTTTGACTTCCGAAAGACATTATGTCTCTTGGCAAATAGGCCGCTTTGAAAAGCAAGACTGTTGGTCCGAATTGTTTGTAGAAAAACTTGGTTCCTTTCCTTCGTGCAAGACCAGCCACACAATTGCCAGGAAACAGTGCAAACTGAAAACGCTGGACCCCTTGTTCAAAATTTTTTAACAATTTCAAGATGGCAGATCAGTAAAACAAGTGTGAAGCCCTTCTGAGAGCTGGGGCCCTGTGTGACTGCACACACACACACACACACACACACACACACACACACACGTGAAGCCATCCTTGCCTTAGTGTAAACTTTATGTCAGATTTTCTGTTGTTAAAAGGAAGGACAGGTATGTCAGGAATGCTTTGAGTGCTCTGGGATATTGATAGGAAGAAGGTGTGATCAGTTAAGGGTGTGAAACCTCTGGTATAGTCACTGTTAGTGTGAACAGAACCTCAGGGAGCCATAGATGCTTAAAATGGGATGTTGTTCTCCAATGTGATTGCTCCCTCCTGTGTATCCTTGTAATATTTACTACCTGCATTTTTGTTAGTAGTTAATCCTATACTGCCTAGTGCTATGTCTGTTTTTATTTTATACCTTTCATTTTGATGTTTGCATTTGCTCTTTATTTACCAAGATCTTCACTTCTGGTGTAGTTCTGACTGTATGAAGCTACCAGTGCCTTTCCCATCTTAGTGTCTCCATAAATATTTGCTGATTTGACTTGGTGCATCATGTATTTGACACAGACATGAAAATAAGAATGTAGACTAGTAATGAATACGTTTTCTTATATAACTTAAGTTATCATTAAATTATCATTGGTTTATATTAAATTATCATTACCTACAATGGTAGTAAAAACCCTACTCCAAATATCTTAAGCAGAAAAGATCTTATTTGTTTAGACAGTCAAACCACATAAGGGCAGGAGGGAACTTGCCTGTGGATTGCCTGAATGCAGAAATACTAACTGTGGTCTATAGGGGTTAGTCAGGTCTCTCTCTCTCTCTCTCTCTCTCCCCCTCTCTCCCTCCCTCCCTCCCTCCCTCCCTCCTTTAAAATGTCTTTCCTCTTCCTTCTCCCTCTCATCCTCCTCCTCTTCTCTCTCCTCTCTTTCTCTCTCTCTTCCTCTCTGTCCCCTCCCCACTCTCCTCTGTGGTTTAGCTTACTTTCCAAGCTAGAATGATCCTTTAAGGGTGTACTCTTGGCCATCTGCCACAGACATGGCTTACATTCTCACAACCCAGAAAGAGAGGACACACTCCACTACCTAGAAAATCCCAAGGAATAACTCCCAATGAGTCATGCCCATCTTTGGATCAGCCACAGTGGCCTGAGGCATGGGATATCCTGATCAGCTCAGCAGTTCACAAACCCAGTTCCGCAGCCAGAGAGCAGGCTTCATTGACAGCTCCTTTCATGGCAGTGTCATTGAAGGTAGGGAAGAGGACTTCCCCAAAAAAAAGTAAATAATAATCTACTACCCCTAACTTACTAAACCTTTAAAAATAACCTGTGTAATTAGCAGAATGTCTTAGCATGGTAGAAATAATCTGATTGATGGTTTAATGGTGTGATTGAAATTTCCCTTTCTGGTCGTGTTCCTTGCTCTAATTTAGAATTTATAAATTGAATAATATCTTTAAGGTTTTAAATATTTTATAAATTTTCCTTACCCCACTATTTCAAACTGACGTCTGATTATAGAGTGGTAATAACATTGTATTTTCTGGCTTTGTCCTAATGACTGATACAGTTAGTAGATATATTTCTTGAAATGGTGAATTTCTACGTGTCTATATTGAAACAGCCTGCTGTCTTTCTAATTGATGTGTTTTAGAAAACATGAGGATTTTTGATTTGGTCTTTTACCTACTAGTTCTAGTCATAGAAAGTCATAGTTCCCTAACCTTCAAAATGGAGATAGTAATACCTGTCTTGCAGTGTTAGTTTTAAAGTATGTGGCAGTGTCTACATGCTAGACGCTCAATAAGCTGTTTCCCCACCTTTTAACATAAATGCTATCCTGATCATGGCTACCTACAAGGTGATTAACATATTGATAAGGCATGTTAAGCATCTTAAGAACTAATTCTGTAAATACAGGGTCTTATTGTGACTCAGTTACTTTCTCGATTGGATAAAATGTCTTGATTCTGATTCCAAGGATGAACTTTTGTTTGAAAATGTTAATGCACCCTCTCTCTGCATATTTTTTTATCATGCTATATGAAGGAGCTCCTGTTTTGATGCTTTAGACAACTGACCCATGGGTTTTGTTATGAGTCAGAAAACGTGTTTCTTCTTTTTTTTTTCATATACTTGGAACTACCGTATTTTCCCAAAAATAAGACCTAGCCGGACCATCAGGTCTAATGCATCTTTTGGAGCAAAAAATTAGTATAAGACTGTGTCTTACACTATATTATATAAGACCGGTATTGTACTATATTATATGATTATATTATATTATATTATATTATATTATATTATATTATATTATACTAAGAGCTGGTATTATATTATAGTAAAGTAAGACTGGGTCTTATATTAATTTTTGCTCCAAAAGACGCATTAGAGCTGATGGTCCGGCTAGGTCTTATTTTCTGGGAAACATAGTAGATATATATAATTGTTAATAAGAAATTCTTCTCTAAAAATATTTCTAGACATCATCACTGAGCAACACAAAACATTGAAAAATAAGTTTAAAACAATTTCAGCTTGACTACATCCAAAAGATGGGAGGATATACTAACATTTACCCTGCCAGCATGTAAGGAAATGGGCATTCCTCGTCTCTTATTTTCAGGAAGATATTAGCATTTGTGTCACCTCGCCACTCATGAGGCCTTAAGGATCTAGGACAAGAGCTGTATTACTTAGAGGAAAGAAACACAAATTGGTTGAGAATACATGTGCTTTCTGGTCCCGATGGAGGGGTTATGGTCCTGGGAGAAGGCAGTGGGGAGCCCAAAAACAGCTTTACTTCTCACTTTGGCTCTGTTGTAAGCTGAACTCTGTTTTCAGGCAGTTCTTCAGTTATATTAACTACGTGAAACTACTTGTGATTATTCTCTCCTTCCATACTGAATTTTTACTAGATACAGGGGACACTCATGTGTATTTGATGAAGGTTCTCTTCCTTGAACTAACATTCTAGCACTGGTGTGGTGTAATGTGCAGTGGGAGAAGGTTGGGCCGGCGGATTGATTCTGCCCAGAGGACCTTTGGTAAGGAGCTTGGAGTTAGAATAGGATTTTCACAGAGAGATAAGAGTATTCTAGACAAGGAAGTCTGGCTCTGGCAACGGGGCCTGCAGCCCCATAGTGTGAAGTATGGCCTATCATGATTTCATTTTTCATTGGCTTAAGACATTTTAATTTAATAGATCAATTGTGACATTAGCAAGGCTTATGTTTAAAGTGATGTCTAACTTAATTTACTGGTTTATTTTACTTTGAGACAGGTAGTCTTTAATGATCCCGGAGAGAAGATAGCTGCTCCTCTGTTTAATTCCATAAATATATGGCAATCAAGTCTAGTTTCAGCCCACCTGAAACCTGTAATTAGAGGAAAAGAATTTAAATACTTGGCTTTAGAAGGTTTTGCTCTCCATTAAATTGGACAGCACCTCATGCCATGTTAACATTCCCATTTCCCAAATTTGTATTCCAGTGGGCTATATGTTCAAATTTAAGTATGATGTTATCAGAGTAGAAGGAAGCAACCACTTTCAAAGCCATTGAAAATCAATCTGAAGAAAGTTTAATATTATGCAATGATGTATTTGTTGGGTACCTAAGTGAGGGATTGCCCCATGTACTGTTTGTTACTTAGCATGATTGCATCACACCAAGAAATGAATTTGGCCAGCCATTTACCCCTTTGATTCAAGCATCAATTTCTAGAGAAACAACCAATAAAGAAATCCTTTTCCTAGTTCCAACTCCCTATAGCTAAAACTTTGGCAAGACAATTGACAAACAAGATAGAATAGTGGCTAGTGGAGCCTGCAAATGTGTAGGGAATGTGATCTACACTCATTAAAAGGGTAATTAATATGCATTAAGGCATAATAGGTAATTATTTATTAAGCCATGCAATAATTATCCATGCCCTGCTCTGTACCAGACAAATTTCCTGGCCATGTGGATCTTACCGTCTAGTAAGAGAAGCAGACAATAAAATAAACAAACACATTTTGAAATTATGGGTTGAAATTAGTTCTATGAGGAAAATAAAGAGTGAGCATGTTTGCAGAATAAAAAGCAGATGAGGTTCATTTACAAAGTGTGGTCAGAGGAGGCCTTTCTGGAGAAGCAACATTTATACTGATACCTAAAGAATTCAAGGGAGCAGCCACGTGAAAGAGCAAGGTGGTGAGGGGCCAACGTGGCGTATGAGCCTGCCAGGTATAGATGTAGGAAGTCAAGACAACAGGGCAGAAAAGTTTGATTGCACTCCAAGAAAGATGATGGTCATGAGGTGAATTTGGTGAAATAGGCAGGGGTCCTTGTAGGTCCTATGAAATTGACTTTTATTGTGCATGCATTAGAAAGTCATCAAAGGCGTATTTTAAAAGGGAATAACCTAATAGGATTCATGTTAGGGAAAGATGGTTGGCTCATGTGGGAGTAAATTGGACAGGGGTATTGAGAAACAAGTTAGGAACTTTTTGTAGTGGCCCAAGTGAAAGATGTGATGCTCTGGACTGGTTTGGTGGCGATAGAGGTGACAGGAAGTGGATGTGTTGGGTGTATGCTCAGGAGGTATACCTACACAGACTTGCTATCCACAGGTTCCTGGCTGGACCCGCTTTGAAGGTCAGAAAATTCTAAGTCTCTGCTCAGATACTGACAAGCTTACATTGAGCAGAATGTTGGAGATCCAGAAAGCAAACGTCCCTTTTCTTCTCCTAAAATGATCTGCAAAAAGCCAAGGTTAGGAAAAGATCTAAAAATCTGGATATCAGGAAATTCGCTTCCTAAAACTTAGTTTTCCAAGAATGATATAAAATCCTAACGTGAAGTTTAGATGAAAAGGATCTTCGCATTTGCATCTTTATCTTACCCTGTTGCAAGAAATGTTTTTTTAAACTTTGGAAAATCCTTCCATAAAAACCTCATGTTCAAAAATGGAAGAAAGTCAGCCTTAGAGGTTCTGATTCGAACTCCCCAAAAGAGAATCTAGACCGAGAGCCAAGAAAATAGCTTGTCCAAGATATTTTTGCTTTGAAAAGGAGTTAAACATTGTTGTATCTTCTGGTGAGTTTGTGACGCTTGTAAAAGGTATCTATTTGCAAGTTATTTCTCTTCAGCTTTTGTTGAACATGTTTTTTGATGTCTTAGAAAAGTTTGTACTAATACCATCTTGGGTCAAAATATACTCTATGGAGGAAAGATATTTAAAATTACCCATTGAAAATAACTTTAACGATTTACAAGGGATGAAAACAAGTTTCTATACAAGCTGTTCCTTTGTAAACAAGACGTTAATTTTAAGGGGTCAATTTAAGTTTCTTTTGGATATTCTCAAATAAAGTAACGGTTATCTGCTAGAGGAGAAGGAGCCGATCTGTCCGATTTGTATAATGTCAAATTAACAAATTCTTAGGTTTCTATGGACTTTTGCTGGAGCCTGTATTTTTAAGATAGTGAAAAATATTCCAGTCAGCATCTACTACAGTTCATTCCCATTGTGCGATTCTCCATGCTGACTCTGACCCATTCAGGAGGAGGAATTCCACCAGCACTGAATCCTTGCTCCTTCCTCTCGCTCTGCTTCAGGATTCCACTCTCAGACAGCAGCCCGTTCCCATCAGTGGGCCTGAAGCTTTAGAGAAACGAAAAATTTTTTCTACACTAAAAAGTTTGGAGTCCCCGGGCAAACAATGAATAATCAGGGACTCATCCTGAGAGATAAGGGGGGGGGGAATTGTTTCTGCAGTGTTTTAGGTATTGGTCTCTACAGCAGGTTTGAGCTACTGGCAAACAGTACACTAAGACGTGTTGGTAGTTATTTTATTTGACAAAAACCAATTCGCGCACTTGGTTTTGCCTGGTGAAGTCTGGTTAAGATTTAGAAGCAACTGTGATAAGGTTTCAAACTCAATTTTAAAAAGCATCATTTATGAAAATATGTGCTGAGTGTGTATGTGTAGCAGGGGGTGGAGGTGTGTAGGGGAACCAAGAATGGAGATCAGTACAGAGGCATTTTAAGAATGTGTATTTCAACAGAAGCCATACAAAGAGAATAAGGTAATATTCATGTGCCTTGGGGCGGGGGCTGGGGTATGGTCTTAAGAAAATTAGTAGCATGGCCAGTGAGCACCTGAGAAATGCATCATTAGGTGATTTCGTCATTGTGAGAACATCACAGAGACACTTACACAAACCTAGATGGTGCAGCCTACCTTACACCCAGGCTCTGTGGGGTAACCTATTGCTCCCAGGCTATAAGCCTACACAGCATGTTACTGTACAGAACAACATGAGATTAAATCAAACACAAGAGAAATGATGGAATGAAAAATGCTGTAAACAGGAGACGTGTGACGCTGCTGCTGGAGTAACACAGCACACTGTTTCCAGCACACTTTTTTTTATAAGAAGAAAGAGTACACTCTAAAATAACAATAAAAAGTATAGTATAGTAAATACATAAACCAGTAAACTGTTTTATTATTATTATCAAGTATTATGTATATTATATATGCTATACTATTATATGACTGACAGTGCAGAAGGTTTGTTTACACCAGCATCACTACACACGTGAATAATGCACTGCACCATTGTGTCACTAGGCAACAGGAAATTTTCATCTCCATTATAATCTTATGGGACCACCATCATATATAGGGTCTGCCGTGGTCCGAGACGTCGTTATGTGGTGCATGGCTGTAATAAAAAAGACAGACAATAACAAGTGTGGGAAGAAATGAGGGGGATGTGTGGTACTCCCACACACTGCTGGTGGGAATGTGGAATAGTGCAGCCACGTTGGAAATCAGGCATTTCCTCAAAAGGTTAAACCTAGTTACCAAGGGACCCAGCGATTCCCTCATAGGCATATACTGAAGAGAAGTGAAAATATATGTTCACACAAACACTTACACACATATGTTCCTACCATCATTCACAATATCCAGAAAATGGAAACAACTCAGAAGTCCATCAAGTGATGAGTGGTTAAATAAAATGTGGCACATCCATACCACGGAATAGAATTTGGTAACAAAAAGAAACAAAGCACTGATAGATACTGTAACGTGGATGAACCTTGAAAATATGCTAAGCGAAAGAAGAGAGTCACAAAAAACCTCTAAATTATATGATTTGGTTTATATAAATGTCCAGAATTGGCAAATATATACGATCGGAAATTACATTAGCCCTTATCAGGGGTTGAGATAGAGAGGAATCGGGAATGACTGCTAATGAAGTTTCTTTTACGAAGTATGGAATGTTCTCAAATTAGATGGTTGTACAACCCTGTGAATTTATTTAAAAAACGTTTAATTGTCCACTTCAAATGGGTGTATTTTATATAGTATGTAAAGGATAAGTAAATAAATAAATAAATAAAAAGGCTATTTTTTAAAAAAGAAAGTAAGTAGAATTCCCACATTGGGGTTCGAAGCCTGAAAGAGGGCCACAGTTGAACATACTGACCCACTTCAGTGATCTATTTAGATTGTCCACGGTTTTGAAATCCCATATTGGGTCCTTTATGTTCCCGCCTGGCAAACTCCTGGCCATTTCCCCTGTGCCAGATGGTTCTGTATTTACCCAAGGAAAGCAAATCACTTAACTGCTAACATGAGCATTAGCTAAATCAATATTTGAGAGATAAACCTGCTGGCAAAAACTGTAAATAAAAGAAATCACACTCATTCCGAAATCAAAAAGATCTCCGCTGATTTAGATAATTACTAATTTCTACTAGCTTGACTCTGGAGTGACGAAACGAGCCAGTGCTTTCCCTGTGTAAACCCATTTCAGGAAAGCGTAAGTCATGTTAAAAAACACACACAGCATAACAGGTGTTACGTGTGTATATGTGTATTTTGAAATTGTTCATTTATTGCAAAATAAACTTTTTTCAAATCTAGTTTCCACGGGGGAAAGTCAGACTGTCCAAGTTTTCCTAACCTATATTTCTAATGGAGAAGAGATAAATGCTTAGGGAAAAAAAAACAGTGGAAATACTAATGGTTAAAATAAGTAAAAATAAAAGGGAAAGAAATTTGTCTGCTTTCGCTCTGGGGTAAAGCCTCACATCTTTCACTTGGGTTTAACTCCCTCCACCCTCTCACCGGAAGGCCTCCACCTGGTTTCGCCATCCCCATCCTTTAGTTCCCTTTTTGAGTGCTCACTCAGGACCCGCTCCGTGGGCTTCTGACCAAGTCGCTGCTTGGGGTTTTGGCCTCTGCTCTTCATAAACAGACTTAGAAACTTGAACTGTGGGCAGTTGTTAGGTCATGAGTGGAATTTTGAGCCCATGGAAAGGAGACAGTTTTTTGGGGGACAGTCATAGGGACTGACTTTTATATGGTACTTCCTAGTGAGTGGGCACCCCATGAAGGTGAACCATACTTATGCTGAAGCACGGGCTGTCGGATCACAGGGTGGTCTTGGATAGTGGCATTTCTAGTGGAGTCAAATGTCCACTGATTGAAGAACCACCGTGGCAAATTAGTGAAAAGCTATTGTTGACGATTTGTTTCTCCTTAGAAGGACTTTTAAATTATCGTCACGATCATTGTTATCGTCATCTCATCATTTAAATTACATAAAGATAATATTTCTTATATGCGTATTATAAGTTCATTGAACATTTTAATGCCCTTAGAGTTTTAGGAGCTATGATTTTGTAATTTTTAAAAGTAATGACATTTCAGAGCCAAAAAATGAAAATCATATTAACATAATTCCTAAAATGATATACTATAATCCCTAAATGTAATTCCTAAAATGATGTAAGATTTTCATTTTTGCAATTTAGGTTTTCTGATTATAACTGGGTTGTTAATATATAGATACACTAGAGCTTTGCTCACTCTTTTTAAATGTTACCATATATGAAGCCTCTGAGCATTTGTATTTTATTTTACTTCATTCTATTTTGATTTATTTTGCTTTTGTTTCCTGAGTAATATCTGTGACAAAACACTTAGGATCTCTGATACCCTGAATGTCTTTCTAAGTTTGAAAAGTTTATTTAATCAACTTCATCTGTCATTTTATCTTGTCGAGTCATGTTAGACATTCTCTGAATAATCCATCCGCTTTGACTCTGTCTTGTCCCACATGGCCCTGGTCATGTTCCACCTCCAATTGATTACAAAGTTCGCCCCTTCCTTTAGGAATAGCAGTTGGGCTGGCACCCGTGTGTCACACTCTGTATCTAGATCAAAGAAAGTGTTCCTGGCCAATGTGTCTCCACAGCTCATTGATCTCTCTCTGGAGAGAGGCTGGTATGTCTCCTTACAGATTCCTTCCTCAAATGATTTAAAACTTGATGCTGAGCTATATAAAGGCCTTTTTGGATAGCTGTGCCTTACAGAGTGAGGGTCACGCTGAGAAGCCGCCACTTCTGCAGTTACACAAAGGGCGTGCAGTCCTCTGCCAGCATAAGCTGCAGCCACCATTGCACGGTGCAGACCTAGCTGACCCTGGCGAAGGATGAACTAAGGCTCAGAGGAGAATGAAGGCATCCTGCCCGTGCACACTCAGGAAGCAGTCTGGCCCTCTCCTTTGGAGACGCAGGCTGATTCCAGCTTTCTGTTTTTTAAAAGGAAATACGCACTGATTTTCAGAAAGTGGTAGTCTCAATGAAGACAGAATTTTGGATCTGTTGGTGGAGACTGTTTTGCTTTGAATGGACCCAGCAGAGTGGACCCAGGGTCACAGGTCACTGCCATCTCTCTTTGGGCTCCTCAGTGATTTCCTGCCCCTAGAGTGGTTGTGGAGATGTGCTGGGAGGGTGCCCTGGAGGAAGAGGCACATCCGGCATTAGAGATGTGTGGTCTGCCTGCTTCCTCCCTGAGAGGGCCCAGATCCCTTGAGTTCCGTTAGCCCAAAGGTGACCCTCATCTCCACCGAATTAGAAGTACTGGGGCAGTAGGAGAAGCAAGTGCACTTGATTTAATATTCCATCCGAGTAAGTTTGTCACGTGTAGCAGAACCCAGTAATGAGACATCATATAAGGGCAATGTTGTTGTTTTTATTAAACAGGGACTCTCATCTATCGTAATATTAATGAAAATTTTACTGCATCTATTTAAGCTCTATTAATATCTCTCTTATTTTATAATATGGGCATCTAAGGTGGGCTGCATTTACCATCTCTTTGAAAAATGATAAAACTTAAAATTAGGTTAAACTATATAGACACTCACTCTTTCTCAAAAGACTATATTGAATCCTCATGCCATATAGATATTGTGGTATTGTGGTTTATAATAATAAGTATATATTTGGTCTTCTGTCTCATTCCTGGCACAGAGCTCCTAAATAAAACCCTTGGGATTTCCTAAATGGAGAGAGTGACAAAGGGGTTTTCTCTGTCTTAATAAGATGACTTTGGAAAGCCTCTAGGTAACCTAAGGATGACCAGTGGAACTAACGCTGTGATTAGAGGATTGGAACTTTCTGTGTCACCCCCACCCTTGACCTCTGGGGAGAGGAGAGGTACTGAATTAATTCCCAGTGACCAGTGATTTAATCAGTCATGCCTATGTAAAGAAGCCTTCATAAAAACTCAAACGAGGGAGTTCAAGGAACTTCCAGATTGGTGGACACACGTGGACATTCGGGGAGAGTGGCACACTCAGAGCGTGGAAGCTCCACACCCCTTCCCACCTACCTTGCCTTATGCAGCTCTTCCATCAGGCTTTCCTGAGTTATGTCCTTTTATAATAAACCAGTGATCTAGTAAGCAAAATGTCCGACTTCTGTGAGCCATTCTAGCAAATTAATCAAACCTACGCAGGGTGTCATTGGAACCTCTTATCTCTAGCTTGTTGGTCAGAAGCATAGGTGACAATCTGGACTTGAGATTGGATTCCAAAGTGAAGTGGGGTAGGGCAGTCATGTGAGCCTGAGCCCTTAACCTGTGGGATCTAATGCCATCTCCCGGTAGATGGTGTCAGAATTGGCTTAATTGCTTGGCGATGTGGGGGGAAAAAATCACATACGGGAATTGGTGTTAAAGTTGGAAACATTAGCTTGAAACCTATGTAGTTACCAAAATTTATTGTTACCCCAATAAATTGTAATAATAATAAAAAAAAGAATTGGAGACATTCGTTTAGAATTTAAAATAGCCAGAAGTAGAATTCTGCATGTGACAGTCAAAGTCCTCTAAGCTTTAATTTGTCAGAAAAGTGTCTAAAGTTTGTTGGATGAGGAAAAGAAGAGATAGTAGTGCTAACTCTTTAATTTTTTAAATAGCCTAATTATCATTGTAAATTTACATAACACAGTTTGCAAAAATAAAGCATATCAGAAGTAAAAGCATATTTATAGTAGATCTTGATTTTATGAGATGGAATTATTTTTAAAAATTAACCTCTTCGGTTCAAATTCCAATGGCCTAGGGGTAAACATTTTTGGAAAGTTTGATAAAATTCCATTTGACCACTTTAAAGTGTTCCAAGTTTGTGGGGGAGGTAAATAAGATGATGTTTAGTTGGAAAAAGTGTATTTCATCAGTTAAGAGAATTTAAGATGCTCCCAGATAACTCAAAGGCTTTCATTTTAAAAGTCTAGATGTGGATATTAATGTGTCCTTAAATTCATGTGTTGTTTTTTGGACAGAAGCACTGTTAATTCTACACTGAGCTTGTGCAGGGGTTTATTTCCTACTGCCTCTGGTTAATTTTCCTGGTGTTTTTATTTTACAAAGGCAGAATAAAAGAACTAGAGCATAAAATACTATAGCATGAACTTGAGACTAGGTGCTGGTGATGGCAAATTAGAGAAAAAAAGTGGAAAAACATTTTAAATATCATGGATGGATAGATGGATGGATGGATGGATGGATGGATGGATGGATGGATGGATGGATGGATGGATGGTTATTCTCAATCACAACAAAAATACAAGTGAAAGTGATGTTATATGAGGAAAGCTTAAATTGGCTCTTATTTTTTAAAGCCCTCTGCTTCGTTTATTATTAATAAAGAAAATGAAAAGGATTTACAACCACTTCACCATTGACCATGGTCTGCTGTGTCCCAAACAGTCAGATGAGAATCAGGGACCATGCACGACCTCTTAGCTTAAGAGAGGCAAAAACATGATCGTCTGAAAGCTGATGGATCAGAGTGAAAAGGAAAAAAAAAATGTCTTGACTTCCATAAAGTATACCCATATATTTTATCATTCATGTGTAGTTATTAAAAATTAGTTTCCTAATGATGCTGATCAAAGAAAAACTGAGAACTAAGTGTTCACATCCAAATTCTTAATTGTTAGTGACCATTTTGTACCTGAGGGTTTACTGAATTCTCTAGCCTGATGGTTTAATAGCATTCACAAACTTTGGGGACAATTATTATACAGTCAATGGAGTTTTGTTCATAATTTTAGAGTCCAGAGCCATAATCCCTTGGCTACAGTTTGATGATCCAAAAACCTCTGAAATGAAAAGTTTTTTTCATAAGTTAGTGGCAACCTCAACTCACATGATGCCATCTAGTCTTTACCCAACCCACTTAGTGTGACTGTTCATATGTTTACTACAGAAATGTTGATGTGTTTGATTACTCTATGCTGTGTCAGACCCTTTTGGAATGTTATGCGCCGTATTTCTGTGTGAAATTAGAAGAGTTCTGAGGGCTATAATCCATCTGGCCCCAGGGGTTTTGGGTAAAGGATCTGGCTGACTGAACCTTTTACTCAGTGGTCCTAATTCTACTCTCTCTAGAACCACACAAATAAATCCAGTCTCTTGTCCATTTAATGGGTCTTCAAATATTTGAAGTTAACTATGAAGATGATACCAGGTTTTCCATTTCCCTGATAAAGTATTGCCAGTTCTTTTGATTATTCTAGACTCTCTTTGGACTTTCCTGATTGATGTAGATTCCCACTCAGCCTGAGCCACATCATGTTATTACAGCTATGCCATTACTGGAACTATGATTTACGAGGACACAAGAGATTGCACTTCTTAACCCTCCCAGTGTCAGCCTGGTCATACCCTTCACCTTTCTTGTGCTGGGAAAGATTTTCCAAGATTGACTATTTAAAAACCTAAGGTAGATTCTCTAAGGAGTGGATATCCTAAGATAAATCATGGGAAACATGAGGGGAATGGCAAGTCATGAATGCTTTTATCCAACTTTTCCTTTTCCTCTATAATCATTCCCCACAGTGCCTTCTTCCACTTTCTTTCAGTCTCGAACACCATGCCTGCATTCTTCATTGTGAACTTATGAATTATCCACGTGCTTTATTGAGGTCATTCAATAAGTATTTATTAAGTGGCTACTATGTACCAGGCACTGGAGTTGTAAACAAAATCAAATCCCTGCCCTCTGGACTTCACATTATTGTAGTAAGGAGATAAATATACGCTGGGTGCTGATATGTGCTCTGACAAAAAATAAAGTAGGGCAAAGGGAGATGGTGGTGTTATATATAAGCTAGACAGCATACGTCTGGGAAGTGACATATAGCAGGGATTTAAAGGAAGTGACGGAATAAACCAATGGAATATTCCACACAGAGGTAGCAGCAAATGCAAAGCCTGAGGAAGGAGCGTTTAGGGAGGAGGTCAAAGTGGCTGGAACAGAGTGAGCAAGAGGAGAGAGGTAGAAGACGAGTATAGAGAAGGTTGTTGGCGCCGAGTAGTGTAGCCTGGAGGACCAGCTGAAGAAAGGGTTTCCAGAAGGAGGGCATAGAGGAAAACCATGTGAAATGCTGCTTGTGCCCATGTGAGGGACGTGAGGACTGAGAGTTGACCTTTGGATTTGGGAACTTGGAGGAATTGGTGATATCCGTTTGGTCTCTATCAAGTAGTTAGGGACAAACGCTGGATTAGATGGGAACAGAGGAAGTGGAGACGGTAACTATAGCAACTTTTTTTGAGGAGTTTGTACATTGAAAGGGTCACAGAGTAAAGGTCTAGCTGGAGGGGAAAGTGGATTAAGGAAATTTTTTTTTTTGATGGTGGGATAAACAGCATGTTTTGGCCAGATAGGAATAATCCAGTAGAGGAAAAATTGTGACCCTTGTTCTCCAGTAATATGTGTGTTTCCTTGATCCCATTTCTGCCTTGTATCTCCCACATCTTACTCCTTAATTAAGCCATTCTTCCTCTTGCATAATTCTAAGTCATTATGACATAAATAGCTTTGTTGTACTCTTTTATGAGTTTTACAGAGAGGAAATGTGATAAACTCTCTATAAACTAATTCCTATGTCTCATAGCCCTTGAATTCCCTGCCCCCCCGCAAAGTCTTTCTAAAAAAAAAGGATCTAAGCTATTCATACATATTGTTCTTGATAGAGAAATGTCAAAACATAAACCACAGTGTAAGTACCTACAGAGCTTTACTTTATATCTCACTAGCTATAATCAAAATTTTTTCTGAACTGTATGCAAAATAAAAATCACTGAGAGTAAGAATATCTTAACACAGGTGGAAATACTAAAGATAAAGTTTAGTAAAGGTAAATAGAAAAGGATGTCTGCATGAAAAATGTCAAATATAGTTAACGACACTATGTTCCTGTAATAAAAGATGAACTTTGCTGTCAAAGGTGATTTTATAATAGTTTTGGTCATCATATGTAACAGAAATTCATTTTATTTGCTATTAGAAACTTTGGAACCAGGGAGTGTGATTTCACCATTTTATTGAGGAAATCTGAAACATCCTCTATATGTACAAAAAGAACATGGTCATTCTTATGAGACTTAAAAAAGAATGGGAGCAATTCAGGGGAGCTGCTTTTGTAACTTCCATGTAAATCCACAACTAATAGAGAATTAAAATGGTCTCTACTACTTAAGCCATGAGTCCATGAGAAAAACAAACCCTTTTTTCTAAATCAGAGATATTAAATTAGCAATGAAAATATGTGATCAGATGTTTAAATTTCCAACATGTATATGAACAAAAATATTCCTATTTTTAGTGACTGTTAAAAACTTATCATCTAAGCATTTTAAAAGGTTCTAAATAACACCTTCCAGATTTGTCAACTTTTTCTGATACGATGTTAATTCTACCCTGTGGAAGATTATGAAACGAGGATCGGCGTGGTTTGACAGAATATAATTCAGGCTCTTTATTCACACGGTGGAATGTGAACCCTGACATTTACTCATCTCATCCCTAAAGCAAAGTTATTTTCCTTCTTCAGCACAGAATGGTCGGCATTTCCAGCCCTTGTCCGAGACTAGCCACCTACTGACTACTGCACAGTTGAGACTATTGCGATTTGAGATAATGGAGGAAATATATTAACTCTCCTAGATTTTTCCAGAGTCGTATCTCTGTATCGGGTCAGATCACCAGAAAGCAAGAGGACAAACTCAAAGTGCGTGTTGGCCCCCCCACCTCGGAAATATCTTCACTGAGTTAGTTTAAAAATTAATCTCAGTTTATATTGAGGATTTGTGTAAAAAATTGGCTACTGTAGAAATTTCTGTGTCTTCTGTATTTTTAGATTTGTATTGACTGCAATTCACATTTCTTACTTAGACAACTATGTCAAAAATTCCTCCTAGAAATTAGAATCAAGAATGTGGTGGTAGTTTTGTTTCCTCTGGACAATCATACATGCTTTCCTTTTTCAAAGATGAACACTAAAGCCCATTGTGTTTCCATTACTACTTTTCCTTGAATAGAGTTCAAGATTTGTCCAATTATAGTACTTCTCCCCAGTATCTAATAAAGCACATGTGACCATTTTTCTAAATAGTTTCTCTTTTCAAAAATTATTTCAATTTATATTCAGAGTTTTAAAAGATTCAGTCTTTTAGAATCACATGCTTCTAAATAAATGGAAATAAATAAATGAATAATGAATATAAATTAATATAATGAATATCAATATATAAATGATACATAATAAATATAAATTTATAAATGTAAAGGAATATATAAATACATAGAAAGAGGAAGATATTGATGGTTGTATATTTTGCCTTTCCCATGCATTGCGTTGTGAGAGGCAACATAGTACAGTGGTTAAAGCTAGAGCTGTGGCAATCGAATGTTTGTCTGGATTTGAACCACAGGTCTGCCACAAATGGTGTATGAGCCCAAGCAAGCAATTTGACCATTTTAAGTTTCATGGTCCTCATTGTAAAAGTTGGGTAACGGTACCTCACGGGGTTATTACAAGATTTGAAGGAGATAAAATCTATAAACCCTCTTAGCCCAGTGCGTGGAACATCTGTTCTCAGTAAATGTTAGCTGCTATTTTGATGAGACAGGTACTGTACTGGGCCAGGGACATGGAGAGGAAAGACATTCCATCCTCTGCCTTCAAGGAGCTAACACTATAGTTTCTTTAAGATGCTTGTTTTGTGAAAGCTCTCTAAAGGGGAAGGGATATTGAACTTGGGGAAAAAATTGAAGATTGTCCGTCCCGATTTACTGTCCATGGTAGGAATACCATTTTTATAGTACTAATAGCTAGATATTAAGCCCATGATTTTGTACCCTTTTTAGTGGGAGGGATATGGAAAGAGTGCAGACTCTGACGTTGACCAGATCTGTATTTGCATCTTCATGCTTTTATTGTGTGACCTCAAGAACCTCTTTGAGTCCCAGGCTCCTCATCTCTAAAATAGTATAAGAGTATCTCTCATGTTAGGAGGTTGAATAAAAGGTGGTGCACGTGAAACTCCCACCGGGTATGGCACACCACCGGCTCACTGCAGATGTGACTTTTCTTCAAATGAAAAAGAAACTGTCATGTTTTGGACATCTGTGATTGCTAGGACAATTTTCTCTGTGCTTAGATTAAAACAGCCTCTATAATAAATTTTACCAGTTATTGTGCTTTGACCCTCTTCAAGGTCATGCTCTTTAAAACAGGAACATAACTATACATCAGGTCACCCTGTTGCCTTCTTCAGGCATATTTGATCATTGTTAATGGATACATCATTTGAGTATCCTCTCACCTAGCCATCATTTCTCTGTCTAGTCTGCAGACATCCTATTAGAGATACTTTAACTATTTTGTTGAAATGAAGATATATTATGTCTATGTGATTTATCTTTCCCACTAACCTAAGAGTTAATAAGGGTTAGTGAAAATAGTTTAACACAATATCATGTTGAATCTTTACAGGCTACTAATGATTCATATAGTGTATCCAAAATTAGTTTTTCTGTAAAATGAAAGAAAGTGAATATGATACCCTAAGCTATTTCAAAACTTTAAATTTTATATACAGTCATCCAAACTAAATTGTTTTTTATGGATGGAATTATAACGGTAAATCAGTAAACTCAATGGTTAAGTCAAATAGGAGCCCACATAGTTTACTCAAAATGTGAATTGAATGTCCAGACTCATTGCTGAAGAGTTCACCAGAAGAAGGAGGCAAAAACAAGAGATTTAGATCTAAGCCCTAGTTATTTGCCAAAATTTATCCCTGTGATTTTTTTAGCTTGATTTTAATTTTCCTATCCATCATCATTATTCACCGAGCCAGTTATTTTTCAAACATCTAGTGAATACTGACTTATGTGAGGTTTATTTTTCTTATGAATGTAAAAATGAATACACATGAGCCCTTATCTCATGGAATTTTACTATTCAACAAGGCATATAGGTAGCTGTAAATCATTAAAATAAAAATTTGAATAAAATTGTGCAAAATCATAGAGGATTGCATAAACAAGCTTGCTGTGAAGGTCAGATATACTTTCTATAGAAAGCTTTGAGCTTAACTTAGAGGACCCATGGGAAGAAGAGAAAAAAAGACAATGGGCAGTCCCAGGGGAACAGACTTATCAAGGGCCTCCGGTGGGGTGGGGAGTGGTTCTCTATGGCTGGAGCTCAGGGAACATTGTAGAGACTACAGAGAAGTTAGGTTAGTTGTAAATGTTCTGGAATTCCTCACTAAGGAACTTAAACATTGTTTTTCCCCGTTGGCATGAATGAGTGGCTCAGCTGAGTCCCATGTTCGGACATTTGTGAAGAATGGGTTAGACTTATGCAAAGGCCAGTCTGAAGGGTTTGGCAGGGGTCCAAGTGACATAAGGAGGAGGCTTGAAAAACAGTCAGGGACAATGGAATTAGGTTGGGGCAGATTTTAAAATCATTACTAAGGAATAATTAATAGCAGAACTTGTTAACCATTTGTATATGCATGATGGCGGGGATAGTGATGAAGAGGGAGAGAAAGGATTCAGAACATGAATGGTTATAGATGATTATGTTCTTAACCAAGGCCCAGGTAGGTGAGAGGAGAAGAATGTCCACTAGGATTTGGAGCTTGGGAGAGAGGTCAGAGCTAGAGGTATGATCTGAAAGTCTTCAGCATAGAAATGATAGTTGTAATTATAAAGTGGAGATTTCCTATGGATACCAGCATCGAGATTAGAGCCCTGGGGGATAAATAACATTTGAGGGGAAGTTTAATAATTACAAAGCAGCAAAAGAGATTAAAAAAGCATGTCCAGAAAGACAGTTGGAAAACTCAGAAGTTCTCTGAGGACCAAAGCATAAGAGAATTAAAAGGCTAGTTCACCATTTTAGTCATTAGCATGATGGGGAAGAGTGAGGGCAAGGACAACACACTGGGAGGCAGGAAAATACTGACAACTTTTTGATTCAGCAGAGAGACTGATGGGAATGATTTGTGTGTGTGTGAAATTTTTGTGTTTTTTTTTTTTTTTTTTTTTTTTTGCTTTGAAATGAGAGCATAGCAGCATACATCCATAACCATCTTCCCTTATTTATAGCCCTTCCAAAACTAAGGGAAAACATTTTTTTCTGAGGTAGTTCATCCATGAATGACAATGTTCTGTATTTATAGAATCTTAGACAGTCATTAATGAGTTTCAGATTATAGGAAATGAATTTGATTGGTTGAATGTGTTTTCTGATGCTTCGTCTCTCTTCACCCAGATATGCAGGAAAATGATGTACATCATCTCTGCTTATTGGCTTTATGTTCAATATGTATTTGGAGTTTTTAGAACATCAGCATAGAACCTGTATATCTGTCATGGAATCCTAGATTGTAGACTGCTCAGTCCCCAAAATTCAGCTCATGTTGTTAAGAGAAATGATAGACTTGCATCGTGCATTACTGTTCGGTGAGTGGGATGTGCGGTGTGAGTCCTCCAGCTCTTAATGTCCATTTCCGAGCCGTGGTCCTGCCACATCAAGTAGCTCACAGGCTTTTTTAAACCCAGTTTCCTTGAGTCAGGAGCTACTTGGCACTCATTCTAATTGCTCCCTGTCAGCGTTTGGGATGCAAATGCAGTGTTCTCTGAAAAAGTCGGAGATTGTCAGTGATGAAATTCAGAAATTCAACTCACATTCAAAAATACGTGCCTGAGGAAACTTAAGTTCTTTTTACTTGCGATAATCAGTGGCATTTTGGTGGATTGTGTCGTTTTTATTTCGGGGGTTTGTGTGTGTGTATTTTAAATCATTGAGGTCAATAAAGGAGAGAAGACAGAGCCAGGAGTAAACTCCCCCAAATCACCTTTAATCCCCCAGGGTGTCTAATACCTACTCTTGTCTTTACCCGGAGAGAGACCCACACTTCAAAGCTGGCATCCTACTTCTAACCAGCCTTTGTCCTGACTCTCCCTCCTCTTCCTCCCTCCCTGTGTGTGTGAGTGTGTGTGTTTGTGTGTGTGTGGAGGGGTTCCCTTTCTCTTTTGAATTAAAAAATTGAAAATTTGTAGGCAGACGTGGTGGTGTGTTTCAGTGAAATACATTGTGAACTGGTAGTAATGATAATTATGTCTTGTTAGAAGATCCATCTCCACTGTCTAAGGACCTGTGACGTGTGACCTCCCAGTGCTGAGCTGCACTTAAATCTCACAGGCTGCAGACTCCAGTGAGGAGTCAGGCCATTCCCAGCAAGCCGAGTTGGAGCCAGCAGGAAGTGAAGCCGTCCGCCACAGATACTTATTTAGACAAAATTATGAATGTTTTGTGGCAGAAAAGTGGCTCCCTTTCTCATTCGATTGAATGATGAGAGCATATCTGTTTTCTTGATAAGATTGTGGTCAGCCTGGCTTTTGCTCTAGAAAGCAGATAAAAATGATTCTGCCTGTAGGTTACAGGGACGTCTGGTTTCTTGTCTCTGTCTCTGTGCCAGAGTGTATCTTCCTTACTCATCTCACAAACCGTCTTTAAACTTAATCACCCTGAACTTTTTGTATATCTTTGCCTGACAATAAATGGGTCTGGGGCTAGGGAGGGAAAGTGCAGAGAAAGATGCATCTTTATTAGGAGAGAAATAAGAAACCATGCTCTTTGTTTAGAATAGTCCTTAGTGTAAAAGCGTCCAGTTCTAGTAAGGACAAAGTTTGAGAAACTTTTCATTTGTTTGAAAGCTACCAAAATAAAAATAATTGTTGGAATTTAAACTAGTTTCAACAAATTCTGAGATACAAAGTATTTCTCACTCTATCACCTATCTCTGTCTTTTCTCTAATATAAACCTTAAAAATATTCTTAATTCTTTTGGACTCATATTTTCTATGTTTAATAACGTCTAAGCTTAACATCTTAAAACCAAATGAAGTTGTTACAACTTCGAATATTTGTACGTAAGGAATAAAAAAAACCTGTATTGACATGCTGAAATTTATTTAGTTTCCTCTAGGTTACATTTACAACTTTCTTTTTTAGAAGATAAGTTTCATATGAGTTTTTTAAAGGTAAATTTAAATTTAAGCTTTAATACTTAAAGGTATTTTTCTTTTCCTTTGGTCATTTTTGCCCTATAAAACAATTTCAACTAAGGGATAATCTCATATTCCTCACAAAATGCTTCATCTCTTATCCTGCAGTTCGTTCTCTGTAGCATCACAAAATCTGTCATTACCAATTAATGGTGTCACACTGCTTTACCTTGAGAGATTTGAATTTTCAGGTTTCACTGTCGTTCCAGCATTCCTTTCCATCTTTATGGACAACCAGCTGAATAGCTGGTTGGGTGGTACGCACTATGAATAGGTATGTGACAGCTTAGCATCTTCTACCCTTAGAAACTTAGAACTGTAAAGCCCCATGTATATGTCAGTCAGACTTCCGGCCTCCCTCACCTTCCAGACGCACCTGAACCCTGAAGTTTGTGGCAGCTGGGGAGTGAGGGAGAAGCCCTGTGACAACTGAAGTCACTTACTGCCTCCAAGTCCAGGAACTCTATTCCTTTCACTCAGCCTGAATTCAGAGTCTTACTGATCCAACTTGAGTCTCATTTAAATTAGTTTAGTTAGCTGGTTTTTCCCTCTAAAGAAGATAGAAATTATTAAAAGAAGACAGAGGCAGGCATGCTGGCGCTAGCGAGAAGTGATCACAACCTGCCATCCCAGAAACAAACACAAGTAAATTGCAGCAAAGTACTAAGTGTTGGGTCAACACGTAGGCAGGCCCTGTTATCTGCACATTACAGTAGTGACATGTGCAATGAGAACATTGGCCATCAAGTAAGAGTTAAATCATTACATTTATATAAGAAAAAGTGAAACTTGAAATTAATATACTATAATGTATACCATAATGCAATAATATCATGTAATATAATAATATAATGTATACCATCCATACTTTAAAAAAAGAGAAAAGTGTTGTTTTTCAAAAAGACTATATTCAAAATTGGTTATACAAAGATTCGTCCTTGAAGGGAGGAAGTTTGCTGTTTTTGGGAATCATACATGGTCTTTTCTGACCATTGCCAGAATGAAACTTTGCTTATGACAAAAGTTGTTTTGCTCACATTGGTCACCTACTCTGTTTGCCAAATCTGATTCCATATTTTTGTTGTTGTTATTTCCCATAATTAAATTCTCCCTTAAAAGATAAGACCTTGTATTCTTTACTTTTGGTCCTCCATTTAAGGGATAAGTACATACTTTTGAAATTTATTCATCAGTTTTGTTTCTGAAGTTTCATAGACAATAAAAGATATTACAGCAAAATATTAACATAAACATCAAATTTTATAGCCATTATATACCATTTCATATCCTTCTGTCTAAAAGATAGTGCTACATTTCCTGTTTTCTAGTCTCTGCTTTCTGTGTTGTTTTTCCAAAATCATTAAAAGTGCTGAGTGAAGAGTTTTCATTATCATATGATTTGGTTTTGTTCATATTTTCCTTCTGTTATCTAGATTGCTGATTAGAAGTTACAATTGTTAGACTAAGCCTATCAAAGACTTCATCCAAAAATTCTTACTTGCCTTGTGAGTTCTCTAATAGGGTGAAATCTTGATTAGCAAATACCCTGGAAGTCCCCTTGTGTGAATGCAGACACGTTAAAAAGAATGTATCTTTATGAATCATGAACAAGAACTGTGTCTGTCTGTGCACATCTTCCATAGACTTCACCCAAATTAGAGTTTAAACTCAAGTACAGGCAAAATTTGGAAGGCAAGCACTGTGTTTTTCATATCAGCCTTATTTTCCTCCTTCTTCGTGGTAACTGCTTCATTTCTTTCCTTTCCAAACAGGACATATTGGTCATTTCTGCTTATTATTTGAAGTGATGTTGCCATTGTGCTTTTTCACTTAAAATCTTTGATGTCTAGTTGTGAAATGAACCTCTTTTTCCTGCTCAGTTTAAGAAAATTCAGGCCTTGTTGAATGAGGGGTGAGGCAGCAGGGAAAGAAGACGGAACGTGTACAAGTAGTTTACTCAATAGGTGGAAACTTGTAGCTTAGGGCTCTGCCACAGTCGCCCCGATGGAGAACCCAAGGAGGAAACGCTCCCATGAACAACTGGCTTGGGTGCTCCATCCCAGCTTCTCCCTCATTATTTTTCTTCTGTCTTGCATCTCCAGCAGTGTATCTCAACTCTGGGGGAATGTTCTTTTTTCATCCCTGAAGTGTGAAAAAAAATGTCTTGTTGTCAAGAGTTTTGTTGAACTAAAATTGGCATTTGGAAGAAGCAACATTGGTTTAGGTGGGGTGGGACTCACAAAGTGCTAAAGTGAGCAAGTTTTTGTGGTTTGGGATTGTGACCCGTGTTTATACTGTGAAGTAGAGAAGGGTGAGCAAGTGTGGTTAGCCGGGGGCACAGTGTGGCCGGCCACCCGGTCGGGGCGTCAGAGAGAATACTGGGTCCCAGAGTGCCGGTTCTCAAAGTGTTGCCCTCAGGCTGCCGACATCAGGGTCTCCTGGGTGCTGCTTATAAAGCATCCCAGAGGGACTAAACCAGAATACACTAAAAGGGTGCACCTGGAGAATGGCAGTTTGATAAATTCTCAATAATTCTTCTCCTAAATCGGAAGCGCAGTTGCTTGAGATTGTGATGCTCAGTTTTCCAGCTCCCCGCATCATTTAGCTGCATACATCCTGCGGTACTCAGGATACAGTGACTGGCTCCCCCCAGTCCAACACAGAAGAAACTGAAGGAGAAAGCAGAAAGCTGGTTAGTAGTGCGGGGATCCTACGGCAGCAGAAGGGAGAAGCGTTTATAGTTCTCTAAGCTTTGGTCTTGGCACATGTTCTTCTGTATGTAGTACTCTTCTTTCACCCTCAGTACTATTTCCCCTTCCAAGAAAAGTGTGGAAAATTATCTTTGAAACAAGTCTCCGCCATCAGCCTGCTCCAGAAAGATCTCCATAGCCCCTGCCCACCAACTCCAGGAACCTCCTCTGTAAACCTAGGTGGTTGTGCTGAGTGCATCACTGTAATTTACTTACTTATGTGTGTGTCTCTCCTAGATGTTGAATTTAATTGTCCTTATAAAAATGAGCCAATCCCAGTGCTTGGCCTGGAGTCATTGATTGTCAAATGAATGGATGAGTTAAAAGATCTTGTGAGCGTTCCTTGATGCACATTCTCTTTAGTTTTCATCATCTCTGCCATAAGGAATGGCTGAATTTGTTTTTGTGTCAAGTTAAATATGTGTGTATTAGACTCGCCTTTCTGTGATCCTTACAAAAATGTGTTTTAAGAACAAGATAAATAAAATAGTGAGAAATTAAGATGCTTTGGTGATCTAAAGACTTGTGAAGTGCATTTTCTAAAATATCACAAAATCCTTTAAAGCAATCCAAGTAAACTTAAGACAAGATCTACTGAATATTTGATAAGTGCTAAAGAAAAAAAGTGTCCTTAATTCCCTGTCCAAATACTTCAACTTGAATTTACTGGTAGCGGTTTCTGAGGAAGATGGGGACTCTGCAATCCTTGGTTTGTTATAAAGAAAATATTTTTGTCTTCAAATGTTTAGAAGAAGGATTAAAGACAATTTATGACTTGGGGAGAAAGTAATAAAAGTGGTAACAATGGCGTGTCTTCTAAATTTTCATCACTTTCTGGAATTACTAACAATATCAACCCAGCTAGCATTTTGTGTCCAAAAGGAATTCTTTTCGTTCGTCGTACTTCAAGGTAAATGATAACATCAATCTTCCAGCTCCTGCACTGGGTTGTTTGCTTCATTCTGTTGTGTAAAAACAGGATTCTTTCAGCAATATCAGAGGTGAATTCTCTCATTAGATCGTTTGTCACAAGACTCAAGAGATATATTTATAATTTGTTTCTTTAAGGAAATGTGCTTTAAGAGCTACATACAGTCTTTCCTCAAGATAAGTCATGGCCTTTCTAGGTTCTCTAAAAATAACTCTATGTTTTATTCCCAAGGTAAATCATGATAACAAAATAAAGTAGCTCATAGGTTCTTTTCCTTCTTATCGTACCCCTTTTCATTAATAGAAATCCAGTTTGCAGATTTCTTATGTTTGTAATCATGTATAATTTTTTATAGTATTTTACAATTTATGAAGAACTTTTTAAATAAAATATTTTTGATCTTTGCAACAACTCTGTGTAGTAATACTAATATTATTATTATATATTATTGAGCCGTCTTACTACCGTGTTTCCCCAAAAATAAGACCTAGTTGGACAATCAGCTCTAATGCATCTTTTGGATCAAAAATTAATATAAGACCTGGTCTTATTTTAACATAATATAATATAATATAATATAATATAATATAATATAATATAATATAATATAATATAATATAATATAATATAATATAATATATAATGTAACATAACATAACATAATATAATATAATATAATATAATATAATATAATATAATATAATATAATATAATATAATACTGGGTCTTTTATAATATAACATAATGTAATATAAGACAGGGTCTTATATTAATTTTTGCTCCAAAAGATACATTAGAGCTGATTGCCCGGCTAGGTCTATTTTTGGGGAAACGTGGTATTTGCGAGAATACAAGGGTCAGTGGTCTCAGGACATTACCCAATGTCAAATAGCAAAGCCAGAACTAATGCAGAACTTATCACCAAATAACATCGTCTTTTAACTCTACCTCTGCTAAATCCAGTACTGTTTTCCTTGGAGTGTGTGTTTAAAAAGAAAGCCCAGTAGTATCAAAATGTTGTTATTGCTCACTCCCTTTTTTTCCAATTAAATGGTTGCTTGATGAAGTTCAAATTTTTAAATTGCCCAAGTATTCATTGCAAATGACTTTCATACATGAATAAGTGTGATGTGGAAAGGGAATCTATAATCAGTTTATATAAGCATTCGAGTTTTTTATATGACGCTGTTAATTGAATTATTTTAATGTTTCTGATTTATGTTATAGTGCCAATTCTGTTTATGTAATAGAGCCAATCTCAGTATGCTCACCTGAAAATGAAGGCTATTTCTTTACTTCCTTGTATATGAAAGAGTCCTTTAATATAGGATGAAATGTATGCATGAAAATATTTATCTGTTTGTGTACTATTCCATTCTACATCCTTCGGTTCCTGGATGAATTTGCCTCTAGCTCTAACATTCTATGTTTTTAAAATCAAATGTCAGGTAACATTCCTGTGTATGTGGTATTATTTTCTCCAGTAAATCAAATCTTCAATGAGCTGATGCTTGCTCGCCGACTGTAAGGTGGATTGCAGTGGTCTATGTGGGTCTTTGTTCAAATACATTTGTCTTCTTCCCACTCAGAGTAAAAGAAGCCGAAGAAGTGTGTAGGCAGAAAAAGGGAAAATCACTTTATAAAATAAAACCAAGACATGACTCTGGAATTGTAAGTATCTTTTCGGTTCTTTAACATGTGATTTCCTTTTTTTTTTTTTTGGCTTTTCAACACTGTGTTTGCAAAATAAACGTATATATCATAATAATTTCCTCTTAAGTTTGAATAAATAATAAGCTTCTGACTTAGAGAATTCCCTAACCCTGATGCTTTTAATTAGGCCCAAAAGGCTAAGAGAATCTCAGTACTCAGCCTTCAAAGCTTAAGAATTAAGATAAATCTGCTAAGGGCATGCTTCTATGTGGATATGGAAGTGTAGGTGGGAGTTGGGGGACGATCTTTCTCTTTCCTCATTACACAGGATCACAGCACAGGCCTGCATTTGAACACAGAGTGGCCAGCATAATGGAATTAATGCCATTGTGACCTAAAACATAATGGCAGATGCCAAGTATGGTGTTGTCCAATGCAAAGACCAGAGGGCTCAGATCTGGTTTGTACCGTCAATGGCTCTACAGAGTTGGCTGTGTAATAGCTATCAATCAATAAACAGCCTGAGTTTAACAGGCTGTTCTAAGTTTCCTCCTTGCCCCACTTCTTCCATGAAAAGAAAATGCCAAGCTTCACACACTGGGAAGGAAGGGCTTGGTGAAAATGACAAGTTTTTCCTTGTGGTACTTACTGTAAATGTTTTGTTGCATGTTTTGAGTGCCACAGTGTGAGTAAATGATGCTGTTTTGAATGAAAAGTTGGGGAAAGCCATAAAATAAGAGCATTTTGAATGGGATCAGTCTAACATAGTCTAAATGGAAAAGATACTAAAATGACCGAAATTGGTATATGATTAAATAGCCCTCTTTAGAAAAAGTTATCAAAAGCTGTTTTCCCTTCAGTTTCTCTGTATCAAAATTAATCTTAACTAATGACAAGTATTATAATTTATTTTCTCTCTTATTGATTAAAGGACAAATGCAAAGTGTATTGAATAAGGTGGATGAATTATTTATTAATCAATCATGCTGTTATAAGGATAGAAATGAAATAGCTAATTCAGTTTTCAAATTGATGTATTTGTACATAAAACTGAGAATGAGAAAGTTGAGTTGTCACTCTTTCACATCAATTAGAAACTTAATGTTACAAACTTTTCTTTTTCTCAAAAATATTTTGTGATTTGTCTTAGTGAAAATTCTAAAAGAAAAAAAAAACATATTCTACTTATATTTTGTTTCCTTTATGAGTTGGTTGATCTTTAACCTTTCTCAGAGAATTTGATCCAAGTGAAAAAGGTCTTGTTTGGGCTACTCTAAACTCCATACATTTTTTAAACTTCTTGTTTCTAACTATAACTCTTATCTGGTGCATTTATTTTCAGAAAGCAAAGATAAGCATGAAAACTTAAACAAAGAAAAGCAGAATGAAAATGAGTCACTCTCACCACTTCCACAACATTCAGCTGACCTGAACCTGAAGGCAGGAACGACAGACACTACAACATTTTGATCATTTTTCTTCTTGACCTCTTGCATAATCTTTGTGTTTTCTAGACAGTTCACTGATTGTTGAGTTTTACTGTACATTCCTATAAAAATGCAAAAGCAGTAGACCAGTGGAGAATTTGACACCTTTTCTTTTTGTAAAAGTTTATGGTATTATACCGATAGACCAAAACAGCATGTGTAAGAGGCAGTATCTGCATTAATTCTGAACATGCTAAACGGTAACTAACATTTACTTCTGTGAGAATATTCTTTATCACAGCAAAACACTTTCCTTTCTACTGACAGCCAGTACTCCACATCACTGCACTTAGACGTATGGTTGAAATGTTATTTCTAGTGAATTGTTGTATCAGTTTCACATCGACGTGTATGTTTTCTATTCTAAAATTGAACTACCATTTATATATTATAATTAAGGATTTTCCAAGTCTTTGGGTTGCTCTCCATAACTATATATTTGTGAAAGAAGTTTATCATTGTTTTTACTTGTTAGATAATGAATAGAAAAAAATAGTAAAAGGAAATACCTTTCCTGTAAATCATTTAATATAGGCAGGAATCAGAGTTTTAAGTTTAATGAGGGCTTTTATCAGACTGTGTCCCACGAGAACCTACATAAAGCTAATCTGCAGCAGCAGTAAATGAAACTAAAGGTGTGCTTCTCTCTATCTTTTGCCGTTGCCTTTCACAAAGAAAATATGACTCAGTATTTTGAAGGAATTTAAATAAATGGCACTCATAAAATTGCCAAACATGACTAATTGTTGGCCAAAAAAATAAAAAAGAAATAGAAAAAGTAAGTTTTTGGATCGATTGGCATTTACCTAAAACTTGTTAATTAAACATACCTGCCTGAGTATTTTGACATGATTGGGGTTCTCTTTATGTGTTATGGCAGGTGATTAAAAGCTGTAAAATGAGTATGTAATGATTCATTATCTGAAGGAGTCTAGGAAAGGACTTTATTTTATGTTGATGGGGAAAAAGTAAATCTCCTACTCTTCTGAGAGTACTTTAAAGTCAACTCATGATGCATTGTGATGGTTTTTTCTAACACTGATAGCTGTATCTTTTTCTTTAATTGTTTTAATATCTGTTGGGGGTTATGGTTGTGGATAAAAGGGAGAATCTATTACAAACCAATTATGGAAAGCAACTTAAAAAGAAAATGTTCTGAATCATAACTATGTTTGTATTTATGTAAAGTATGGCCTCTTAACTTTTATTTGTAGTTTAAGTGGAAAGAAACAGTGGTGGTTTTTTGGTTGTAGTTTTGTAGTCTTCCTGTTTCCTTCACTCCTTCTAATGTGTATATTAACATTCTTCAATGAACTAATAGGGCATTTAACAAAGATCGCTATGTGCAATACTGTATTTAGTGTTTCTATTTCAATTTTTTAGGATGTTAATTTATATGAAAATAAAGTGAATAATAAAAGAGTTCAGTGTCTGTTGTGCGCATCTTGCCTAAGATGAAGCCATCATATTTAAAACTTAGAGGAAAATAAGTTAAACCTTCTGTGTTTGAAGATTTTAAAAAGTTTTTATTTCCGGCTTTAACAGTTGTTAGTAGTTAAGTATTTGATGAATGCTTGTTTTTAGAGATAAAATAATTTTTCAGCCATTTCAAAACATGTTTAGAAATTTTCCTAATGCAATTTTAAGGAAACAGTATTTTCCACTTCCAAGCAATTATTAATATTTGAGAAATCTTTTTTCTAAAAGTTAGAAATTAGATGCAAAAAAATTCACTTGACACCGATTAAGTGGTGAAGGGCTATTGAAAAAATGATAAGGCAAAGGAAAAATTATGGTGAGGGAGAGATGGGTATAGAAGAGGAAATATAAGACATGAAAACTAAGCACGGTGCAATGGAGAAGCGTGACAAGTTCCTTTCTTTTTCATAGATAAGCTTTATGTTTAGGTCTGATCTAATTTTTCAATATAATATATATAATGATCAATTTTTCTTCCTTCATCAATTTTTCTTCCATTACCTGCATATTGGCTTCTCATCTACTTGTGTCAATGCATAGTTGTAATACTGCATATTTAAACAGTGTTAATAACTGCACATTTAAACAGGAAAAAAATTGAATGTCCTTAAAGAACTTAATATCAAGTTGGAGAATAAAGAGTGTAAAGCAACAATTACAATTCATTGTAATATCCAATTAAGAATATACAAAAAGCTAAATCTCTGGGGATTGAGTAGGAGTTAGGCAAGTGAAGGGGGATAAGAGAAATTGAAGGAGAGTTAAAGAGCTTGTCAGACAAGAAAAACCTATAGAAGTACATCACCACCAAACCAGTTTTACAAGAAATGTTAAAGGGACTTCTTTAAGAAGAAGAGGGGGATAAAAGAACATCGATGTGAAATAACAATAACTGCATACCTATCAGTAATCACTTTAAATGTAAATGGATTAAATGGTCCAATCAAAAGACATAGGGTTACTGAGTGGATAACAAAACATGACCAATGCATATGCTGTCTTCAAGAGATCCACTTCAGATTAAAAGACACATAGAGACTGAAAGTAAAGGGATGGAAAAGATATTCCATGCCAATGAAACAGGAAAAAACAAAACAAAAAACACTGGGGTAGCAATACGTACATGAACAAAATAGACTATAAAAAAAAGATTAAAATAAGAAACAAAGAAGCACATTTCATAATGATAAAGGAACCAATACAACAAGAAGATATAACCCTTCTAAATATTTACACACCCAACTTAGGAGAACATAAATTTATAAAGCAGATATTGATGGACATAAACATCAATGTAAGCCATAGTAAGAGACTGGAACACTCCATTGATATCAATGGATGGATGTTCAGACAAAATCAACAAGGAAACAGCAGCCTTAAATGACACCCTAGATGAGATGGATTTATTTGATATTTTAGAGCATTTCATCCCAAAGCGGCAGAATATACATTCTTTTCAAGTACTCATGGAACGTTTTCCAAGATACACCACATTTTAGACCACAGAATAAGTATCAATAACTTTAAGAAGACTGAAATCCTAACAAGCATTTTCTCCCAAGACAATGGTATAAAACTAGAAATCAATTACTAAAAACAAACAAACAAACAAAAACCTAAAAAACAAACACAAGGCTAAATAGCATGCTACTAAACAATGGGTTAACAATGAGATCAAGGAATAAATCATACCGTGAGACAAATGAAAATGGAAACAAAATGACCCAAAAACAATGGGACACAGCAAAAGCAGTCCTAAGAGGGAAGTTCATAGCAATACAGGCTTACCTCAAAAAACAAGAAAAATATCAAACCATCTAACGTTACACTTAAAGGAACTAGGAAAAAAAGAGCAAACAAAGCCCAAAGTGAGAAGAATGAAGGAAATAATCATGATCAGAGTGAAAATAAATGAAATAGAGTCTAAAAAAAAGAGAAAAACTATACAAAAGATCAATGAAACCAAGAGATGGTTCTTTGAAAAGACACAGAAAATTGATACACTTAAGCAGATTCACCAAGAAAAAAAGAGAGAGGACCCAAATGAATAATAACAGAAATGAAACAGGAAAAGTGACAACTGACACCCAGAAATACCAAGGGTTGTAAGAAACTGCTATGAACAGTTATATGCCAGCAAATTGGAAAATCTGGAAAAACAGGGATAAATTCTTAGAAACATACAATTTTCCAAAAGTGAATCAAGAAGAAACAGAAAATCTGAACTGACTGATTACTACTAATGAAGTCAAATCAATAATAAAAAAACTCCCAACTAACAAAAGCCCTGGACCTGATGGCTTCACAGGTAAATTTCACTAAACATTCAAAAAGAAACAATACCTAAAATTCCCAAACTATGCCAAAAAATTCAAGAGAGGGGAAGACTCCCAGCATTACCTTGACTCCCAAAACAGAGAAAGACATTACAGAAAGGAAAGTTATAGCCCAATGTCCCTGATGAACATAGATGCAAAAATCCTCAACAAAATACTATCAAACCAAATTCAGCAATGCATTAAAAAGATCATACACCATGATGAAGTAGAATTTATTCCTGGTATGCAAGGTTGGTTCAATACCTGCAAATTAATTAACTGGATACACCACATAAACAAAATGAAGAATAAAAATCATATGATCATATCAATAAATGGAGAAAAAGTATTTGACAAAAGCCAGCAATCACTTATGATTTGAAAAAAAAGAACTCTCAGTAAAGTGGAAATCGCGGGAACATACCTCAACATAATAAAGGCCATATATGAAAAACCCACAACTAACCTCATACTCAATGGGGAAAAGCTAAAAACATTCTCCTTAATATCCAGGAACAAGACAAGGATGTCCACTTTCACTACTTTTATTCAACATAGTATTAAAAGACCTAGCCACAGCAGTCAGACAAGAAAAATAAAAATGCATGCAATGGAAAGGAAGAAGTAAAACTGTCATTATTTGCAGATGACATGATACTATAGAGAGAGAACCCTAAGGATTCCACTAAAAAAACTATTAGAACTTATAAATAAATTCAGTCAAGTAGTAGTATACAAAATTAATATTCAGAAAATGGTTGCATTTTTATACATCATTAATGAACAATCAGAGAAAGAAATTAAGGAAACAATCTCACTTACAATTGCATCAAAAAATACCTAGGAATAAATTTAATCAAGGAGGTAAAAATCAGAAAATTGTAAGACATTTAAGACAGAAATTGAAGACAATAGAAGTAAATGGAAGCATATACTGTGCTTATAGATAGGAACAATTAACATCGTGAAATGTCCATTCTACCCAAAGTAATCTATGGATTCAATACAATCCCTATCAAAATACCAATGGCATTTTCCCCAGAAGCAGAACAAATAATCTTAAAATTGATATGGAACCACAAAAGACCCCAAATAGCCACAACATTCTTGAGAAAGAAGAACAAAGTTTGAGGTATCACACTATGTGACATCAAACTATACTACACGGCTACAGTAATCAAAACAGTATGATACTGGCTTAAAAACAGACACAGAGATCAGTAGAACTGAATAGAGAGCACAGAAATAAACGCATGCATAAATGGTCAATCTATGATAAAGTAGGCAAGAATACACAATAAGGTAAAGACAGTCTGTTCAATAGATGGTGTTGGGAGAATTGGACATTTAAAAAAGTGAAACTAGACTACTGTCCTACAACATATTAAAAAAAAACACCTCAAAGTACATTAAAGACTTAAATGTAAGACATGAAACCATAACACACCTAGAAGAAAGCATTGGCAGTAAACTCTGACACTGCTCTTAATCATACTTTTTTCTGATATATCTCCTCAGGCAAGGGAAACAAAAGAAAAAATAAGCAAATGGGACTGCATCAAACTGAAACATTTTTGCTCAACAAAGGAAATCACCAACAAAATGAAAAGACAACCTACTGAATGGGAGAAGATATTCACTCATGAAAACATCTGATAAGGGATTAATGTTCAAAATTTATAAAGAACTCATTCAATTCAACACCAAAAAAAACAAAGCAATAAAAAGTGGGCAGAAGACCTGAAGAGAAATTTCTCCAAAGAGAACCTACAGATTTCCAATAGACATATGAAAAGATGCTCAACATCTCTAATTATCGGAGAAATGCAAATTAAAACTAAAATAAGATACCACCTTACTTGTCAGAGTTGCTGTCATCAATAAATGGACAAACAACCAGTGTTGGTGAGGATGCGGAGAAAAAGGAATGCTCAGACATTCTTGGTGGAATTGCAAATTCGTGCAACCAGTATGGAAAACAGTAAGGATGTTCCTCAAAAAACTGAAAATAGAACTACCTTATGAGGCAGTAATTTCACTTCTGGGTATTTATCCAAAGAAATCCAAAACACTAATTTGAAAAAGATATGTACAGCCGTATGTTTACTGCAGCGTTATTTACAATAGCCAATATATGAAAGCTCCCTAAGTGCATCCATAGACAATTGCATAAAGAAAAAGTGGTACACATATATACAATGGACTATTACTCAGCCATAAAAAGATGAAATCTTACCATTAGTAATTACGTGAATGGGAATTATGCCTAATGAAATGAGTCAGAGAAAGACAAATACCATAAGGTGTCACTTATATGTGGAATCTAAAGAACAAAATAAATGAACAAACAAAACAGAAGCAGATTCATAAATACAGAGAACAAACTGATGGTTGCTAGATGGGAGGGGAGTTAGGGGACTGGTAGAAAACGGTGAAGAAGTTAAGAAGTACAAATTGGTAGTTACAAGAGTCACAGAGTTGTGAAGTACAGCATGGGAAATATAATCAATAATGTACCACCGTGTTTCCCTGAAAATAAGACCTAGCTGGACAATCAGTTCAAATGCGTCTTTTGGAGCAAAAATTAACGTAAAATTAATGTAATGTAAAAATTAATTATATTATTGTAAAGTAAGACCGGGTCTTATATTAATTTTTGCTCCAAAAGATGCATTAATGCTGATTGTCCGGCTAGGTCTTATTTTCAGGGAAACACGATAACTATGTATTGTGCCAGGTGGGCACTAGACTAATTGGGGAGATCACTTTACAAACTATATAAATGTCTAACCACTATGCTGTTCACCTGAAACTAATACAAAATAATATTGAATGTCAACTGTAATTGGAAAATTTAGGAAAAAAAAAGCGACTGTGTATGGTAGATAGAAGGGCTTGAGGAATAAAGGAATTGTTACTA
Source organism: Rhinolophus sinicus (assembly GCF_057876585.1). Lineage (NCBI taxonomy): Eukaryota > Metazoa > Chordata > Mammalia > Chiroptera > Rhinolophidae > Rhinolophus > Rhinolophus sinicus. Next base: position 50,418,635 of record NC_142506.1, read on the forward strand.
ACAAGCTCTGGAAATCTGTGCAACCATTCTTTGTCTTATACCAGCTTGTCATTAATGTTTCCACTTCCCAGCCAATTAGTGAACTCCAACTTTTGAAGGCTTATTTTTTGTGTGCGTTTTCTTTCCCCGTGAAGTACATCTTCAATTATATAATCAAAAGTAATAGAGAGAGGTTTAATGTTTTTAAATGGTGTGATGAAAGGAACACTTAGCCCTTCTCCTCTCAGAAACCATCCCAAAGCAACAAGGAGCAAAATTGCGAACTTCATCTTTGATTAAAATTAGAGGTATCAAAAACTCAAACCACAAAATACATGGAAGATCTTCCAAATGTGTGGGTATTGCAGGAGGCAGACAGAGGATGCTCGGGGAAGCAGATCTCAGCAAAAGCCAGCGAGGTCTGCTCCAAGGTGAGGTCATGTCCTCACTCCCTATCACAAAATCCTGTATTTGGATGAATGGATCATAATGGACCTTGGTACACCAATTGGTATCGGAAGCTTCCCTGTATGTTTTTGTTTTTGTTTATGTTTTTCAGCAGGGAAGAGGCCTAAATGAGAAATCAGACAGACAAGTCAGATTTGCAGGAAGACATCTATTAATATAACAAGGGTGAAGAAAGAGACCCTGAATCGGAGTAGTAAACGCTAGAATAAATCATGCTTTCCACCTTGATTCATAAAGAAATACTTGCTAGCTTGAAACACAGGCCTGTCCTCTCCCTAACAGACCACCTGCAAATAGCTGGTGAGCATAAAAACACTGCTACCAAACCAACAAAGATTATTTAAAAAAAAGAATACTATAGACCAACTCATTTATGAATAGCACTGCAAAAATACCAAGCAAAATACTAGCAGACACCAGAAGAACCATGAAAAAGTGGGGATTATTCCTGGAATGCCACAATGATCCTATGTATGTGGCCATGAATAGTATATGTTTATTTAAAAACAATACTTATGTGGAGAAAAATTATGTGATTTCCTCCAACTGTTAAAAAATTATTTAAGCAATTCAAAGTCATCTTTGATGGAAAAAGTATGACTATGTCCTTAAGTAATGAAACATCTCAAGGCAAAGTCATCCTGGGCATAATGGGAACATTTGTTAACATTCCCATTAAAAACTGGGAACAAGACCAGGATGTCTACTTTTACCATTGCTATTTTTATCTCTGTTTAAATGATGAAATTAAAAATGGTATAAAATTTAAAGGGAGGAGGTAAACTAATTTCTATTTGCTGTTTATTAGATTATATACTCAGAAATCAGAAAATCCACCAAAAATTATTAGTGACGATAACAAGATATGGTAAATTGACTAGACAAAAGATTAATATACAGAAATTAACAAATTTCAAGTATACAACGTCCAGTTGGAAGCTTTGACTGGGAAAATTTCCCACTTAAAATAGCACCTAAAAAATGATGAATAGCATGGAATAAATTTAATAAGAAATGTGTACGATCTATATGACAACAATTGGGAGACAAAAAATTGAGAGGCCCATCACCAATGATGTCAGTACTCCCTAAACGAATTTATAAATTTAATGCCGCCCCAGATGAAAATACCAACAGAATACAGGATTATTATTTTTTTTTTTTTGGTCGGGGGGCGGGAGAACTACAGAAACTGACTTTAAAATTCATACATAGAAATAAATAAGAACAGTTATGAAACTTTTAGAAAAACAAGAGCAGTGGAAAGAGGAACTGGCCCAACTGTATATTATACATATTAGAAAGTGATAGTAAGTATTTGTAATAGCAAAATATTGGAAACTTCTAAATAATGAGGTAACATGCCGGATTTTAAAAAGAAAGAATGAGGGGCACTTTATGTTCTAATATAGAAGGTATACACGTTTTGTTAAGGGGGGAAAAAAGTCCATGAGAATAAGCTTCTATATCATTTTTGTGTGAAGAAAATAAGAAGCAAAACAGGGTGTGTAGTGCACTCTCCTTTATGTTAAAGTGGGGGAAACGTGCTTAGTGAATCTAGAAATGAACATATATAGGCTACCTCTGGAGTCACTCACAAGCAACTGCGAATACGACTTGCTTCGGGAGAAGGGAAACTGGTAGGCTGTGGGATAGGTGAGAGGAAGTTGTTTTTCACTGTTATTGTCTTTGGTTCTTTTGGACTTAGTACAGTTTTGAAAAATAAGTCAATATAGAAATATTTCATAATGAACTTTTTGGAATGTATCTCCTTGTAGATATCAAATAACACCTATCTGGTCAATTATGTTGAATCAAGGAGACAATATGCTTTGGGTAGTTTATGATGCTTGCACATGGCTGGAGTAACTGTCAGATACCCTCCCCAAGGAAGATCAGGAAAGTTCTCTTGCTAGACTATGGAGATTTGTAAGGGTGGGAATCCAAGCCTGCTTGTCTGTTGCAGGAAGGAAGAAAAAAAAAAAAAATAAGCCAGGGTGGTCTGTAGGCCACTGGACGCATTTTCTCCTATGGTGGTCTGATTGTTACAGTAACATTGGGCCTTTTATTTCACAATGGCCTATTTTGGTAATTCTTACGCAAAACCCTTTTCACCTCAATTTTGGAGTTATTTTATACTGCCCTCATTGACTTTATATAAATGTTTCTAATTTATGGCTATAAATCTATCATATATCATAAAGTTTTCCAGAAATTAAGAATAATTTCTATTCCACGCAGTGGATCACAGGACAAACCCACACCTTACAGACTAATCGGCAATGAGATTTTTCTGTTGGTTTCAGGCTTTTGGAGTCAAAAACTGGCAATATGCTTCAAGCATGTTTTAGTAAGCGATATTATAATAGGTTTCAATTAATCTCAGTTTGGTCCCACGATACCTATTTTATATCCATATAGTTCACTTTGTAAATGCTGTCTGTAACTTGTCAGCACATCTTTAAGTGGGGGAAGTTCGTTTTTTCAAGCAAAGAGTGAGAATCAAGAATTTTCATATTTAGCTTACAGAATTCCAAAAGATATCCAGAAATAGATCCCATCGACAGAGTGCCTCTGGCCCATGGAAAAACAGACATGTGGTGCCTAGTTGTATATTCTTTGGCTCCTCAAATAAAACAAAAATTTAAATATATATATTTATCACCACAAAAACACAAACAGAAAACAAGAAACTACAAATGTAAATATTTGGATAACTCTCAAACCTTTTTGTTGAACTTTCAAACATGAAATGTTACATTTTCGGCCTTGATTAGACACCCAATTTATAATTTGGTATCCAGCACCTCCTCCCCATACGTTAGCAATTGTGTCCTGTTAGAAAGCTACAGTCTTGGTAGATGAAGAATGTCCCGGCAGCAGAATTTCATGGGTGGAGGTGGTGGTTAGGGAGACTTCACATGTCCCTAGTTTATTAAACACACTCTCCTTTCCTTCAGGGACTGGAGTTGGGGGTGCGGCTTAGGCCATTAATACTTCGTCGGAAATACATGGCTCTGCTTAGAGGGCAGAGAGATGCATGGGAGAAGGGCGGGGCTAGAAAGGGAAAGAGGGAGTCAGTGAAATAAAGAACAAGACCCCACTTTTATATCAGGCAGTGGGCCGACATTGCCTGAAGAATGTTACTCATTTCCTCTCCTTCCTACTCTTTTTAAGTAGTGTCTAAGGTTGATTTGTCTTCTATTTCCTCATTCTCTCCCTCTTTCAGAAATCTCATCTATGTTCATGGATTTAGTCATGATCTTTCTGCATCTCTATCAGTTTCTCCAGGTCTAGCTTCTCATTCAAATCCCAATGCTATTTCTCCCAATGGGACAGTTTTATTTAGATTTTTCTCACTATCACTGCAGACACAGCATCTACACAAATCCACAATCATCACCTTCTAATATCAGACTCTCTCTTGTATTGGACTCTCCACCTCTTCCACTGACACACTCCTCTTTAGTCACCCAATTCTGCAAATATTTCACATGTTTGTCTCTTCCTTTCTAACCCAATTCTATTACCTTGCTTGTTCCTAATCATAAGTGTAAAATCATCTGACTGGAGGGAACAGAATCCATATCCAGACAGTGGCTTTTGAAAGAATTTATGACTAGACTAATTCTCGATCAAATCTGTGAACAATTTTTTTGGTTTCCTATAAAATCAAATGGAACTTCTTTTGCCTCTTTCATACTGTTTACTCTTTCTCCATCCCTCCCAGCCCACCTCCCCCACCCCTAACACACTTGCTAAGGTCAATGTGGTGCTCCACCCAGATACCCTCTTCAGAGCTGAGTGCCTGTCCCATCTCACCCCACCCACTGACCCCATTGCTGCTGATGGCTCACAGTGGGATCCCTCACTAGCAGTTGCTGTTCATGGAGGAAAATGCAGCCCCCTTCCCAAGAATGGCCTGAAGCCAATGGCTAGCTGATGTGGGGTAGAAAACCTGTCCCCATTGATTCATTTGGGACAACTCTACAGTGCCATCCCAGCTTCAGAACTCCCCGTAGGATCTGGTGAGGCCTCCATTGCAACCCGTTTGCTTTTTCTACCACACAATCCTCTTTTCCTCATTTCCTTACAGGTCTATGTTCTCAGATCACTCCCCGGTAAGCCCGCACACAGTCTTTGTCTCAAAGTTTGGGACACCAATCTAAGCTAGGCAGTTGTTCCAGGAGTGGTCCAAGGAAAGGTACTTTATAACAGGATTTGGAGCTAGATCGCTCCCCGGCCAGTCGCCGTGCCGGCCCCTGGCCTGCTGCAGCAGTTCACTGTTAATATTCTTCCCGGGGATAAAATATTAGATGGGACGCTGGTGTGGGAGACTCCTGGCTGGAGTAATACTTTGGGTACTTAAAAGTTATGAGGGATGGCATGACTTACAGGAACTGGATACCAACTTCCAAGTGGCATTGATAAAAAAATAGACTCAGCGTGATTGATAACCAGTTCAGTCAGAATGTGGAAGCCATAGGATATCTGGCAGCATTTAATTAAGACCCAGTCTCCGGCAGTTAGGCAGACTCAATTGCAGCAGTGCCATTTCAAAGAAGCTCCCACAAGTCTTCTGTGCCAATGTTAGTGTCCTAATAAGGAAGGCCTGAAACCTCTAAAATTGGGATGAGAATACCTGGGTAGATGCAGTTGTGAATCACAAACTCCCCAATTCCCCTGAACCTGACAGGCCTGTTATTTGGCCCTCACCCCTACTGGGGATGTGCTGTCTGTTAAGGGATGAGAGTGCAGTGGTCCCAGGAGCCAGGAAAGTGAGTATGGGGGTTGTGTTCTGAGGGTGCTGGATCAAGAATGGGGAGCAGAACACTACATTGGATAGCACTGTGAGAACACTCCCATGATTCAGGCTTTAACACTGTGGCAAATCCACCAAGGATGGTGAGCCTAAGGTGCTAGCATAATTCTTGGAGGATCGCAAAAGCTATGATCCATAGTTAACGAAATAGAAACGCAGAAATTTCTATGGTGGGTGGTGGAGAAACGGATCCACAGGCTCAGAGAAGTGAGCACACTAAAGTGGATTTGCCACATAAAACTGAAAACCCCACCAGCCAACCATGGTCCCAAGAAGACCTCTCCTTACCAAAGTAATGATGCCTGTGCTTGTGACTGAGGCAGCTGCAGTGCTGAGAAGCTTCGCCAAGCTCGTGTGTGCCCAGGGCTAACAGTAGGAGGAGATGTTCTTACAAAACTAGGTTTTCTGATGGACTTGAGAATAGCAAGATCTCAAAATAATATAAGCCAAGTGCTAATGCTTAGCTTTCAGGAGTAACATAGGTATGATTGTTCCAAAGAGTGGTGGCATGGGAGTGGCATTCACAGGGTCCCAACTGCAAGATTGTTAATAGAACATGGTGTTCCTGGAGGGAAGATAGATGGGCTGCCAACAAGGGTGTCACTTAATTTACAGTCAAATTGATGATGGATGATCGAAGTATCTCAATAAAAATCATCGTGCTTTGCTCAGTTTCCAGATCAGATTTGGAACCCACTGGCTGAAGGAAAGGCTGATTATAAGTAAGGACTGGACTATCAGGGCAGATCTATTCATTGGTTGTTCCCCTAGTACTTGACCTGGGTACTTAGGACTGCTTATTCAGGTGAATGTGATGTAGAGGAAACAGGGATACTCAGAACTTTTGAGGGTTATTTAACACTGGGTCTGAATTGACACTAATACCTGGAGACCCAATAAACCACCATGACTTCTTATTAAAGTGGGGGGTGCAAGAGTCCTAGCCAAGATCTGTCTCTCAGAGGGCCTACTAGTCCATGGGCCAATCTGGTGACCTTTTCCCCTTATCTCCAAATGCCTAATTGAAAGAAACACCCTCGGCAGTGTGAAGAATCCTCACATTGATTCCTTGACTTCTTAAGAGCTATTATAGTAAGGACGCACAAGTGGAAGCTTCTGAAGTTTCCTACACCAAGAAAATGAGTAAATCAAAAACAATGCTGAATTCCAGAGGGAAGAGGGAAAATCAGTGACATTTTCAAAGACTTCAATAGTGCAGCAGTCAATGAATGTCCTCAGGTATTTCACCAGGCCATCCCCTGGTGATGGAACATGGCAGGCATCAGGATAGTAGGTCAGTGTGGTTTCTTCGCTAGAGCAGATTAAAATAGGCTTTAGCACCCGTGCTAGCAAATGAGTTTTCTGCCATTCCTATGAGGAAGTAGAACCAGATGCCACCGACATTTCCTTGTGATGAACAATAGATTTTGCCCCCAAATCTGTGTAAGTTCTTTCTCCTTTTGTCAAGATATAATCTGAAGTGACCTGGATTTTATGGACATTCTGTAAAGTATATTGATTTTACCATGTAATTGACATCATGTAATAGGAACAGATGAGAGATATGGAGCAAGTGTATTGGAGGTCTTGGTTTATATACCATATATACAAAAAACTCTAAGGTTTATACATCATAAACCTTAGAGAATAAGGTGATAAACCTTATAAAGATTCAGAAGACTTCTAATTCCAGGCAAGATGGAGTAGGCACAGTCTCCCTATTCACACACTAAGGACACACACATATATATTCTCCGAAAATAAGTGTATATATGTGTATATATGTGTGTGTGTATATATATATATATATATATATATGTATATATATATATATATATACATATGTATTCTCCGAAAATAAGACCTAGCAGGACCATCAGCTCTAATGTGTCTTTTGGAGCAAAAATTAATATAAGACCCAGAGTTATATTATATTATATTGCATTATATTATATTATAAGACCCGGTCTTATAGTAAAATAAGACCGGGTCTTATATTAATTTTTGTTCCACAAGACTCATTAGAGCTGGTGGTCCGGCTAGGTCTTATTTTGGGGGAAACACGATATATATATATATATATATTCCAAAAGTTTGGGAAAAGAAGGAAGACTGGGTGGGAATCTCAGGACTCAAGGATTAATATGAGTGTGGCTTTGTTTTTTTTCCTCATGTGTCTTAGATTGAGTACTAGCGAAGCTAGCAACCCCAAAACACCAATGGATACAGACAACAACAATGAAAAAACTGCATGGATTCCCTTATTTCCCTTTTCATAAAACATCAGTTGCCTGCTGTGCTTGAGAAGCAGTGGCAGTGGGATTGGGTGAAGAAGGTGGCAAGAGTGGGGGTTAAAAAGGATTCAGAAGATAACCTGATGATCGACAAATTTTAACTGTATTATTTATGATGTGGTCTTATTGGTTATCCCCTCTCCAGACATTAGTAATCAGTGGTGATAGATCAACCATCAAATATGCTGTCTAGGAATACATACAGTCTTAAGTTGTTCACTCAATAGAAAAATTCATTTTCATTGACTATAACTTAAAATTCAATCAGTCAACTTCAGAAACAAGTGAATAGGAATATCTTAGTCTCATTTAAGTGGAGTATTGGGTCCCATTTAATAAACTAAAATGAATTATTCATTATCAAATTAAATTCCGTTTAAATCCATACAGTGAATCAACCATATGCAATTTTATTCAAGTTTATTATTATTATTATTATTATTATTATTACTGGTAATTGAGTTTCTTGAATGGCAGATAAGTCAATGTTTAGTAGGAAAAACTAAGACTCTGTGAATCTAAAAAGTATTTAAATTAAGAAATGTTGAAACTTGTGAATAGTGAATATGAAAACGGACAAAACTCAGGACAGGGTCTGGCTTGTTGAAGAGCTAAGTGAGGAGCACTGGCTGCTAATGGCAGACGAGGTTTATAGTAGACTTCTGTTCGCAGCACTTTCTCAAGGCTTCCTCATTCAGTATTTCTGATTCAGAGAACACAGTAAGAATAGGAAAGGAATTCTGTCTTCAGCTGCTGGGGGATCTGTAGAAGCTTGGAAACTCCCCAAGACCCGGATTGAGAGCCATCCCCACCACCTCTGCTCCTTGGATGCCTGATTTTGATTCTTTGAAGATGCCAGGCCCCAAAGCCGATCGTGTGATGTAGGCTTGGGGTTGCACTCACCATGGCTGGAGCTCCTATGCTGCCCACCAAACCAAGTGCAGAATCCCACTTTTAATGGCACATCACACCAGGATCACATATAATCCTAGAGTATCTTTATTTGTTCTATAATTTAATAGTACACCTATAAAATAATTACATTATACTTATAGCTTTTCTTCATTTATAAACAAAAAAAACAATTAAATACAATTTGAGCCATTATAAAGTAAACTCTGTACATACAAGAACCCCCAGAAGGAGCCTCACACTGCAGCATATCATATTGCTTCCATTGCTATTCCCACAACTGTGTTCAAAGAGTGAGCTCATGTTTGTATTCTGTGAGTTCATAGCTTAATGCTTCCCCTATCTGCTTGGGTTCTGTATTCATAAAACGACAGGGGTTGGCTTTGCAGTTTGACCAGAGACTGCCCTCCACTTCCCTCCTACTCCACTCCCTTGGCCTCCCTTATAATCACGTGGACCTCTTTCCCTCACAGCTTTTCTACTGTATGTTCTGCCTGAGTCTGACTTGAGGTGTCCACTAAATACAAATTTCCTGACTTAGGGTGTATATGCCCATTTCGGAAGCCGAGACCTTCCACCCCCCTTTATAACTGTGCATTTTGCTCAGGTCTCGTGGTGTCACAGAAGTGACAGAAATGAAACCTGCAGTGCAGGGGCAGGAAACAGATTTGCCTACATGCCACACCCTACCCGAATCCTTGCTCTCCGGGTGAATGTCTCTAGATGCTCCATCACTGTCTAATGTTGGGAAGCCTCAGTTCCCAGAGCAGCTTGTGGAGGGGTGCTCACATACCTGGAAATCAAGCCTTCCTGAGTCCCCTGAGCAGAGCACCTGAGACCGAGTGCTTGGGAATTACCAGTGAAAAGTTTTCCAAGTATGCTCATTCCCACCCATCAGACTGAAATCTCATTCACATTGTCAGATTCCATAAACACCACTCACAGGGACACTTTCGGTAGGGCAATTTAACAAAAGGACTCAGAGTAAGTATAATTTTGCAGGAAAATGAATTATGTCAAATTCCTTATATCAAGAGACCACAACATGACCACTTCAACGATTCATTATAAAAATGAAAGCTGACCATTCTTTGAAAAGGAAGCCAGTTGCTTTCTGTAGGACAGTTCAGCTAGATTTCTATTCAATAGATTTTATCCTTTATTTCCTCCTATATCACCAAGTGACCCAACTCTTTATATTTTTAAATATTTCTCTCTTTTACAGGACATAATTTTGGCTGAGTGTCATGGCAGTGAAATAGGGTACACGGGCATATTACATATTACAGGGGCTTTTGAGTTTCAGGTTCACAACTTCCCAATGACCCCCCCACCTCCCTACACCCATCCATCCCAGACCGGTTCCCACACTGTGCTGCAATGCCTTACTACCTTCCCTGCAATCCTATTCAACGTCAAATCACAACTCAGCCCATCTCCCTTCCCAATCTAAGAATAGGTGCATGACAGTAAACTGCTGCCAGGTAGTAATTCTGAGTAAAACACTTTCTGGGCAGATGCTCATCTGCTCTGGTCCTTAATCAGAATGCTGCCGCAAAGCCAGAGTCAAAACAAGTGAAACAATACATGGATAGGCCTATAATACTTTTCAACGGCTCTTTACAATATAGGTCAATGATAAAACCAGCGTTAATATAGAGACCTTTGTGTGTAATAATATTCTAATTGCAGCGATAATAGCATGCACACCAGAGTTCATCTTTAGTCCATAGATGGGGGCGGGGTAAGTGAGGAAGAAGGTGGGGTGGTGGCGGCTGGGGGTGAGGAGAGCGTGGCCTGCTGTGAGCACGGTCCCCAAGAAAGCCCACTTCATGACCTAGCGGCTCAAGTCGTCGTCTTGGTATCAGGTTAGGAGAAACTCCCCGTCCACGGACAGCTTGTGGCCCTTGTCCAAATCCACAGCCCAGCAGCGAGAGGACAGCCCTGGAATCCACAGTGAACTCTCCCAGCCAGAGGTACAGGGACCAGCAGCAGAGGTTTGAAGGGCTGCTCACAAGACTGGCGCATCCTTTACTTCAGGGAGGCAGGGGCCAGCTGGAGTGTAGGGTGAGGACAGGGAAATACTCGCCTTTCCACATGGTGGAAACATCAATGCCGGTCGACAGTGCATCACCCGAAAGATCCTCTCTGACTGCTGGGTGGTGGGTGGTGGTTTTCCAGCATCTTCCTTCGAGCCTGAAACACAGCCTGGTTTGGGAGGCACAGGTGTGGCCCGGAGTCGGCGAAGAACACATTAGCAAAGCCCCACTTGCGGTCTGCGCTTGTGACAAGGACACCATCAGCCCCAAGAAACGTGCTTGCTGCTGAGGGAGGCCACCAGGCAGCGTGTGAGTGAGTTCAGTGGACAGGGGCAGAGGCGGCGGCGGCGGCGGCGTGACCCAGCGGGCAGGTCGCGCAGTGCGGGGCTGCGTCCTGCCCCGGGCGCTCACTGTTTGTCTGAGTCGCTAAGGTTCACGGACATGCACCGGCACTGCTTCACCTTCTGGATTTTTTTGAGTCGGAAGGGAGGGTCCAGCCCAGGGCATTCGAGCTCCACGAGGACCGAGGTGACGCGCTGGGGCTTGCAGAAGGCGCACGACTGGAAGGACTCCTCCTCCTTCTTCACGTGTCGCGGGATGTAGAAGGAGTTGCACTGGCCGTAGCAGAAGCGGTTGAGGACCGTGCGGCTGCGGCAGCCCTCCTCGCTCACCGTCTGCCGCAGCGGCTGCGTCTTGCACCAGTCACTCTTAAGGTACTTGCGCTCCGTGACCACCAGGGCCTCCTGGCTGGAGGCCAACACTTCCTTGATCTGATGCTGCCATCTCTCCGAGTGGTTGCTGCTGCCGTCCTTGTAGGGCGAGGGGATGGCCCCCGCGGGCCGGTTCTTCCGGGCATCCACCACCTTCACCAGCACGGCCACCAGGAACAAGGACAGGGAAAGCTTCCAGAACATCCTGCGACAAGAAAAGCATTGAGAGGGGTTAGTCGGGGCGGGTGACACCTACGGCTTCTTTTCCTTTTAATGTGTTATGGTTTTCTTGGGAGGATCTGCCGTCAGGAGGGGTGAGGCCGGCTGCTGGATGCCCAGGGGCAGCTGGAGGTGAGAAGTGATTAAATAATACATGTGCAGACATCAGTGATGATATCCTAAATACTGCCCCGAAGGCAAGGGGGTGGACGAAATAGGACGTACTAGCAAGAAAACAGACGTGTTGAAGACCTACAGAAGAATTACAAAGAAAGGCTGTCAAAATTAGCTTAAGCCAGTTTGCCAGTATGAATAATAGTTAATACCCAACAGTTAACGGTGTTTCAGTAATGCCAAGTGCTGTCCTAAATACTTTACATGTATATCTCATTTGTTCCTTAAAGCAGCTTGACGGGGTGACGTTATTTATTATCCCTACTTTATGGCGATGGAAACTGAGACCCACAAAAGTTGAGGAATTTGCCCAAGGTGGCACAGTCACGAAGTACTGGCTTGGATTTGGAGCCAGGCATCTGCCTCCAGAGCCATCAAAATTAATCACTAGACATGGATATGATCCGGAAAATTAATAAAATGCAAAGGGAAGGTGAGCGTGGTTCACAAGTTTCTTAAAAATGAGTATAAAAGTTAGAAATGGACATAGATTAGGAAAATTAATATTTGTGCCTGTTAATTGTTAACAAATAATAAATAACATTTACCATCTGCACAAAGATATTCAAATAATCCAAATGAGTCATGAATTAGATTCTTGCAGCGAAAACCACTTCCCAATGGCGAATTAAGAAGTGTCCACAACTGTATGAAAACTGCCTTTGGCGAATGCCAAGGTGACAATATGAGTGGATTATTCTTTGGTCCATGACACAAACCCAGCCAACACTTAATGATGGGACCTGGAGACCAACACTTCCTCTAAACCATGTCTTGTAGGAAGCACATCAAAGTCTGACTGACAGATGGACTTCTTTAAAGTTACTTCACAGTTTTCATTGTAATATTTTCATGTATATCCTCAAGGAACAGCAGTACCTCTCAATAGAGACAATTGATGTTTCTATCGTGTTATATGAATAGATATTGTCTCCTGTTACAAGCAGAGCTGTCCTCTTTGTCATCATCAAAGTCACATTTGGACATTCTCTCTCTGTGTCTTTTACCACTCACAGAACCACACGAGACTCATTCCTTTAATGTGTACACCCCACAATGACACGTCAATATTATATATAAAAGCATTATATAGTTATGTAGTATATATTAATTATAATACATATAGCATGCATAATCATATATAATGACTAAATTTAATATTAAACATGTTAAGCTTCTCGAACTATTATAGACATCTTAAATATATTCATGCTAATGATAATAGTTAATATTTATTGGAGCTGGATACACATCAGACACTCTTACAGTTTCCTTTCATGTATAAGCATAGTTATCAGCAGTGTTCTATGAAATAGGTATTACCATTTCCCCCATTTTATGGACAAGGAAACAAGCATTGAGAGGCTGTATAACTTACCAAGATCACATGGCCAGTATATTTGAGTCCATGTGTCTTGGCTGCAGATGAGTATATTTGCCTCTTTATTAAAAATATTTGTGTTAAAATATCTAAGCTAGATAGATAGCTTGATAGATAGGTGGTCAAAAGGTCCAAATTTCCAGTTATAAGAGAAATAAGTTCTGGGACATAATGTGCCGTATAAAAACATCTGAGCTAAAATATTTCCCTGTGTCACTGTTATTAGTCTAAGTCTAAGCCACCACAGGCTTTTGCATGTCAGCAGCAGATGATTCCTTCATTCATCAAGTGTTTGGTGAGTATTTCATCTAGAGCAAGCACTGTGATAAGCCTTGTGAATTCCAGTACCTCCCTCAGAGACAAAGTTCTGCCAGTGTCAGGTGAGCCCTTACAAGATCTGCCCTCCCCACTCTAGTCTCCGGGGGCTTCTCACCTACTCTCTCCTCCTTGCTCACACCCACCACCTTTCTGTTTCTAGAGTATGCTCTAGAGCCTGGCATTCTGCTCTAGAGCCTGGCATTGCCTTTCCCCATAATTGTATGCCCCCCAGAATGACCTTCTCCCACACAGTCTTCAAGCCTCTGCTCAATTACCACCTCCTGGTGAGGCCTTAGCGGGTAACTTTACCACAGCCTGACATTCACTGTCTCCTTCCCTGCTTTGTTTTTCTCCATGGCACTTAACACCTTATAAGACAGTATTTAATTACCCGTTTTTCTTTTTGTATTGCCTGACTTCCTCTACTGGAATGTAAGGTCCAAGAGAGAAAACTGCCTGTTTTATGGATTGCTGCGTTCAGAACAGTGCCTTGTAAATAGTAGGAACTCTATAAATACGTGTTGAATGAAATATGAATACCATGTGTTTTGTTGCCTTTGACAAAATTGCAATTAAGAAGATAGAGAAAGGCATGGAAATGACAGTGTGACAGTTACACAAGAATAATGGCATAGGGTCTCCTGGTGGTGATCCTGGGACCAATAATATCTGAATCACCTAGGATGTCTTAGAATGTAGATTCCTGAGCTCCACGCCAAAATATTCTGAATCCGTGGATCTGGTGTGGAGTTTGAGGTCTATATTTCAAAGAAGTGCTTCAGGTGACGTTTGTAGGCACCGCAGAGGACAGGAAGGGGACAGGGACAGAGCACTGGTTATCCTGGAGAGGGAGGAGGAGATGCCTAAACGGCATCTCTTCTTGTTTTTCAATTTTATGAAATTTATAGTGGTGACGTTGGGCACTAAAATTACACAAACTATAGAAAACTTCTGCATCAAAAGCATCTTTTAAAGTCTGTATATGGTTCCTCCAGGTGACGACACTGCCGAAACTGCAGGAGTTAGGTAAATGTAGATGACATAGGCAGGGAAGTAGAACAATTAAGATCAGAAGGGGAGAAAAAGGAAGAATTTCTTTTTTTCTTGTGTAGAAACATTGTGTCCAACACAATGATTGAAATTGCAAAGCTGTTTTGAAAGGGCTGCTCTCATGCCTCCTGAGTTCCACACATGAAGTTTCCTATAAAAATGGCCACACTTCCCGCTGGCTCGTGGCAAGCATCTAGTATTGGACTTGCTCAGCTTACACAACTTATTATATTTGCAGGATGATTTGTGATCGCAATAGTCTCTTAAAAAGAAAATATGTTGGTTCCATTTTAATAATTTCCGAAATTATTAATGTTCTGAGTAAACACAACCAAAAATTTGCAAGTCCCAGCCAGGAAAGATTTACAGAGGTCCTCAAGTCCTAGTTCCAGGAACAGCTTCACATGCATCTTTGATAGGCTCAAAAATGCATCCTTTCCCGCAACAGCTCTTGGTTGTTGTCAGGGAGAACAGAGCTATAACATGTTCAGATTGATTTGGGGAAAAACTTTCAGAGTCAACAATATTAGATGTGTCCTCAGCACACTTTAAAACGTTTTCAAAACATCTGGCAATCACCCCTAGAAGTTATGCCTCACAAGAACCTAAGGAGAAAAGCAAACCTCCCATTTCCAGGACTAGGAAAAGAAGCTGATGAAAGCTAGGTGACTGGGACCAAGCCAGGTACTTCTCTCTTCCCTCTTCCCTTCCCTTCACGTTGCTTCTTTTCTCCTTCACGCAGAGCAGCAGTAAGATTACCAAGGCTCTGGCATCTCTGTGTCAGGACAGGTAAGTAGGGAAGAAGTATTTTGCTGTGGTGACTGTTAGGCTGTATTCTCTTTGCTTCAGGAGCACTAAAGCAATTGAGCCAGCTGTTGCTCACAGCCCATAGTCCACTGGCCCTAGCTAGCGGGCTTACTCAGGGAGAGAATGTGCGTGCCTCTTTCTCCATCTCTCTAACCATCCATGCACACACGCGTCAGTGGCCCCACCAGGACCTGCATTTAGCAGAGTCCTGCTATGCCCTGCATTGCTCTGCTGCTCAGAGAAATGGTTGGCGTACAATTTACCTCTCAGGAATTCTGCCACAACTGCCAGTAAGGACAGCACAAAGATACTTCATTTTATCCTCATCGCTGGTATTTGGCTTGTAGCAGAAGAAACTTGTAAATAAATGCTGTTGGTTTTATTAGTGATCTCTATGGCCTAACTATGTCATGAATTTGCAAGCATTGCCAGGACTGTAAATGCTGATGGGCTAGGCAGACTGGGCCGGTCCAAGTGGGTTGTGCAAAGAGAGAGGTAGTGGAAGCACTTTCCTCTTAACTGAACGCGCTGGGGCCTGGCCTTTGTAGATACCAGAACAAGGGCTGCCCAGACCGAAGTCTAATATTCAGGCAGCTGGAAAATCACTGGCCCCTTCTATAAGCCCTTCTTAGAAGTGTCAAGGGATTCTGTAATAGGAGCTAATTTCTAGGAAAGGATGCAGCAGGGCTGAACTATCCTGGCCTAAAGATCTATGTAGGTGAGCAAAGGTCAAGGGTACAGCTAAGCTGATGAACTCACTCCCAGAGTGAACTTGTTGAGTTTTAGAGGTCAGGTCAAGGCAGTACTAGGCAGTGCATCAGTAGTGCATGGGATGGGGCTCAAATATTTTCTGTGACCTAAGAATTCCAAGGCATCTTTGGAAGGTTGAAGGGAAGT
Organism: Rhinolophus sinicus; assembly: GCF_057876585.1. Taxonomy (NCBI): domain Eukaryota; kingdom Metazoa; phylum Chordata; class Mammalia; order Chiroptera; family Rhinolophidae; genus Rhinolophus; species Rhinolophus sinicus. The sequence goes on from NC_142506.1 coordinate 50,434,705, forward strand.
ACCCAGGGCTGAATATTGGCAGACAAACCTGGGATAAACTTGTTCCCATGGCCCAAGTGAAAACAGAATCAAAACCAAATAAGAAACTCCAAACAAAACCCCCAACAATGTCAGAATTCAGAGATTATTTTTATGAGTTTTACTAGAGGTTGGTGTAAAAGCAATTGGGTTTACAAGGTTAAAAACAATTGCAAAAACCGCAATTAGTTTTGCACCAACCTCATACTAGAACCACAACAACCAGAGGTTTATGATTTGCATTCTTAGGCTGGGAGGTGGCAGTTTAGCTCCCCAACTAGATGTGAATGTTCTTTAGCCCCTGGATCGTCCTTGTAGCCTAAGATTGTTTGTCTACTGAAGCCACTTACATTTAGCAACTGCGATCTTTAGTAAACTACGGCCTCCAGGCTAAAACCAAGCTGAGGTCTGAAGATAAAGTTAATGAACACAGCCACACCCATTCATTTACATTTTATCTCTGGCTGCTTTTATGCTACAAGGACACAGTGACTTGTGGGGATGGAGACCATATTGCCCATCACAGTCAAAAATGTTTCCTATCTGGCCTCTTACAGGAAAATTTGGCCAAATCCTACTCTAAACTTTTCCTATCCAATCCAGTCATTGTTTTCCCTTTGGCTTTAGTCTCTTTTGCTAGAAAAGTCCTTTTGAATTTTAAAGTTTCTAACTATAAAACATTTTAAACACAGAGCAAGACACAATATATACCAGAGCCTAGGAACCCACCACCAAGATTAAACCAGTATTAGTATTTCCCGTCTTTATTTTGCAATCTCTTTCTATTTTGAAATAAATAAAATAGTACAAGTAAAGCTAGTTTCATTCTCCCATTCTTCGCCTACCTCACTGGGATGACCAGCACCCTAAACTTGGTAAGTGCCATTCCTGTTGATGTCTTTCTGCTTTTACTGCTTATGTTTTGTGGATAAGAGTGTGTTTGTGTGTGTATATATTTGACCTTCGGATAAATAGCACAACATTCTTCTTTTGCAGATGTTTAATTCAGAAATAGGTGTTTGAGGTTTTAGACATGTGGATTTTTTAGGAGTCTCTTCACCTCCACTGATGAATATGAAAGAATAGTTCATGCATTCACTTTACTGAGGAATAGTTAGTTGCGTCTAAATTTTCACTTTTGCCAATGGTGCTGCCCTGAACATTTTGGTGTTTATTTATGCCCATCTGTTAGAGTTTTTCTAGAGGATACACCAAGAAGTGGAATGCTGGGTCATAGGATATGTACAACTTGAGCTTGACTAAGTTTTGCCAAGTTGCTTTCCAAGAGCTTATAGCAGTCTCTGCTCTTTCCCGGGTAATATGAGTCCCTGCTGCTACACCTACCTGCTATCCCTGGGTGTTACCCGATATATTACTTTTTGCCTATCTGAAAAATTTGAAATGGTACCTTATTATTCCTTTAATCTGCATCTCTCTGATTACAAGAGAGTTGATCACGAAGCTCAAATGCAGTAGTTGTATGTTGAAAAGGAATGATTGCAACTTTAAGTTAAAGAGAGAAAATATTAGAAAAAGGAGAAATAAGAAGTACTAACTATAAATCTTTTGAACTGTCATGAGAAGAATAGGACGTAGCTTGCAATTTCAAAGCACAATAATGAAGGCATCCCACACTACTCAGTTTGAAATACAAAAGGATTCATTTACTTTTCCAAGGGACATTGCCTGAGTGGAATGTTGACTAATCATTTTGTTCCAGGAGAAGTTTATTTTCATCTGGAAAAATTATATTTTTTAAAAAGGTTTTCAGCTAAAGAAAGAGTGATACTATCATTACTTGCTTTGACTTCTGAATAGCAAGAGTATCATTTAGGAATTTTAATCACAGTTCTTAATGGTTGAAGAAATTGTTAGGATAAACTCAGTCTGGGAAATATAACACCAAGGCAAGATGGCAGCAAAGCATTAAATTAAGTAAGAAAATGGATGGGAAAACTTTTGAAATCTGTAAGATCACACACACATGGTTGCTTTGATCTAGAGCAGGGCCATTTGGGAATGGGAGTGAGAACATGATTTCTGGGCCCAGGGCTGCCCATCTCGTGACCCTGTGTGACTCACTTCTCTGGGTTCCCCTCTGCAAAATGGTGTTAATGGCACTTGCCATCCCGTTTCATGTTGCTCTGAGATGAAGTCATAACCTCAGCTGTCTTTCAGCGAAAAAGACCATGAGTTTTCTTTGAAAGGAAGGAAGAAATATTATGAGTGACCCACTAAGGATTTTATAGCCAGTGGTGTTGTCTGTAGTCACTAGACAAAACCTTTTGTTTTGTTTTGTTTTCAAATTAAGATTTTAGGTTGTTGTGCTCAAGGGATCCATCATGCTGCAGTGGTTCTGCACTCCTCAAGTCCCTTCCTCATTCCTTCCCTGGGCAGCCTTGTGTGTTCAGGGAGAGCTTCTAAAACAGCAGGCTGCCACTTCCCTGAAAGCGGGGTATATACAGATCCTCTGTCTATGTATACATACAAATTAGAAAGGCTTGTCTAAAGTGCTTTGAGCAAAATCAAAAACATCCTGCCCATCTATTCCATCAGCTTCTCCTGTTCACTCTCTGCTCGAGCTACTTTGTTTTACTTGTATGATGGTATGTAGGAAATGGTGACAGAGCACATAGTAAAGCTTGACAAAACTGTGTACCCCTTATTACTTCCTCTGGAATTTATGACAAAAAGTTTTTGTTTTTCTATTTCTCTTCACTCTTTCCACCTCTTTTCCTGATTTTCTTTTCTTTTTTTTTTCCTTTTTTTCTGGCTTTCTCTAAAAGATTGCTAGTCCCTAAAGATTTTTCCATAATCTTGTTTTCTCATTCCTTCATGTTCCGACTAAGAAACGCAGTTGTGCCGAAGACGTCCACCAACAGCTATCTGCTCATGACTCCCAGACCCTATACCTAACTGCCTACGAAACATTGCCTGGATGTCCTGTAGATATCCCAGGTTCTCTATGTTCGAAATCTCATCCTATTTTCTCACTCACCTCCTTTTCTGACAGTTCCTATCTCAATGAACAGCACAACATTTATCCTTTCACCCAAACCAGAGAGCTGAGTGACAGGGCAGACCCTGCTAATTTACTACTGAGGAGCCCATGTCCCCATTATTCCTTGCTAAAGAAGCATAATTTTGTTCAGGTACTGGAGTTTAAGTCTTCACAGGCCCTTCTACATACCACGGTATACAGATTGGTCCAAGACAATTGGTTATTCCACTCTCCTTGCGAGTGATTGATTTAGGTATGGGCAAGGATGCACTGTAACTACTAAGATGTAAGGAACAGCTTCCTGGGAAAGAGACATGCCAGGAGAAATTATTGGTCTGGTTTTTGGTTGTGGTTTTGCAGGGATTTGATGACTCAGGCTGTGGCAACCACTGTGAGAGTACAAGCACGAGAGGAAAGTCAGGTCTTTGCAGTATAGAGCACAAAACGGAAAGCACCTGAACGCTTGATTATGCTGCTAAGACAGTGAATTAACCATATACTAAGGAAATATGTTCACATAAACAGACTGTAATAGAAATGTGCTTTTTAATAGCAACAAATGTCTCACTTTAAAAATTTTTTCAGACTTTGAAAAACCACATAGTGATCATCATCAAAACTTTATTTTTGGTGACCTATCATCTGACAATTCAATTAGATCCTCCTTCAATTTTGATTTAAGGCAAATTATTGGGACAATTCAGTTAGATCCTCCTTCAATTTTGATTTAAGGCCAATTATTGGAAACAACCAAAAGGGATTTATTTATTAGTCATTTACTTTTTAGTGAGAACAGCAATATTTAGAATCGTCCTTTTGTTTGGGGCCCAAGAGCCTTTGTTGTACCTCAGGAAATACACCACAGTCAGAGTAGGTTACATGGGAGCTATCCCTTTCTCTAGTCAAGTGGAAAAAGGGAATACTGAAGGAATTAGGAAACCCCTTTCCTGCCTGTCCCATTATGAACAGATCTCAGGCAGATCTCTTAGAAGAGAAGGAGCAAAAGGAAGTTGCGGATTTGAATACTGATTCCTCTAAAACTACGCTTAAACACATAGCCCTTGGAAAGCCTTTCTGTAACTCCCAGGACTATACAGAGGCCAGTTTGAAGACCTTTACCAAGAAGGGATGCTGGAGTAGTCAAGATGGGAGATGACAAAGAACCTGTTTCCTTAGTATATATTATATACATAATACAATCATAGACACACACACACACACACACAGTGGAAAACTTGGGCTGAATCTTGTCTTTCTTGACAACAAATATATTTCATTTATGAAATCATAAATAACAACCAAAATTCTCCATGTATGGGGCATTTCTTTAAGAGAGGTAAATAACTGATATTTACCTTTTTGTATTTAACAATTATTTACTACATTTGTAACATATTTACAGTATTTTGAACAAATAGTGTTCTTCATTCTAATGAGTAATCAATCCACAGGAAAATTTTAAATACTTAAAGCTTTATGGCAATAGAATTAAAATTAAAATTTATGTGCATACTTTTTGTCACAGAAAAGAGTGAAAAATAAAGACTTTCAAACAAAAAAACTATTAGGAAAATTCTGTGGGGAAATACAAATTCAAGAAAAAATAATGCAAATTTTTCTTTAAAGAATTATTTCTATATGTATTTTTAAAAATGTGTAATAGGGGGCATAAAATATCTATAATATTTAGCTACTACGGTATTCAGATTCCTCTGCAGACATTAAAAAAAAGTATTGAAACCATTTTATTTTAAAACATCAACTTGGCAATATTCTTTAAATGACATCCATGGCAAATTTTAGATGTCAATTAAAAAGTTTGTGAGAGGTTATATAGACTTAGAAGTAAAAATGTTTAGAGAATAGTACACTAAAATATTTAAGTATGCTAACATATCATATTATTATTTCTAAGCAGGAGAATTGTGTTAATGATACTGGGCAAGAAGAATAATTCATCCTTGAATTATTTTATACATAAAAAGTTTATGACCACAAGTAAATGTTATGAAGCTAGACCTCAGGCTTTGTTCCTCTCCTATTCACACACTCGTGTCTCTCGAACTCGGCAACCTTTCTTCCCTGACAGTTTTTCAAAACACTCTGTTGGCTAATGGGTCCATAGAGAGCTGGAAAGTCCCATATTAAGTAATTTAATTGAAACAAGAAGTCTGGTTCAGTTAGTAAGTCTTATGCACTCTGGCTTTTTCAAGTTAGCTACTATTGACAACCGATGCTGAAATCAGACAAATTGGAGGGCAAATTCAAGGCTTGTGACCAAAGAAAACAAACATAACCAGAGACAACCAAGAGACTTAAAACATGCCAATGGACATGGAGTCATGGAAAAAGTTTTTTAAAAAGTGTCAAAAACCTATTAAAAATGAATACCAATACCAAAAGCCATCCCATTTATGAGCCTATATTAGGCAGCATTTTTACTAATGATGTAAGCATTAATTGATTCATTCATTCATTCTACATGTTCCATGCACTTTCCAAGGGCTTGGGATACAAAGATGAATAAGATGCTGACTTTGTGCCAGGAATGAGATAAATAAACTAAAAGTGACATTAATCCTGGAAGTAGGAGTATAGTTAATTGGTTATTTGAGTAATCCACGAAAGAAAGGACGCGGGTCTGAACTAACAGGTAATAGGGATAGAATAGAAGGAAACAGGTTAGATATTGGGGCTTTTAACATGTTGAAGTGAATGAACGGATATGAGAATAAAGAATAGGTGGAAATCTAGTACCTGCTGGGGATGAGGCTGTGGCTGGCATTCGCCATGATAGAGGATATTTGAGGACGAGCTGGTCGGCAGGTAGCTGGTCTCTAGGCCCTCCCTAGAGGTGTCTGGTAGAAGATGGGCCTCAGAGGATGGATCTAAAGTGGGTTCCATTCAATAGGGGTAATAAGATCACTCGGGGGGTCAAATTAATAGGAGAAGTGGGCTGAGGATGGTACTCTGAGGACACAAGCTTTTCAAGGGAATGAGGAAAAGGAATGTACAGAGGTGGCCGAGGAAGGGCAGGAAGAGTCAAGGCTGTAAGAAGTCAGATGAGGTAAAGGCTTAAAAGTGTTCGCTGGATTGATGGAGGTAAACTTGGCTGGAGGACTTTCAGGGACGTGCTTGGGGTGGGAACAAGATTGCAGTGGGGAAGACGTGAAGATAATGTGTCATGAATCATGTTTATTATGCTTTGAAATGTTGCTGATAAAGCATAATTCATCAAGCTTTCCAAATATTTAAGGATTCACTCCGAGTGAGGTAAATGGAATAACTAGAGAGGATAGAAATTACTTTCTGAACCACAACAGCAGTAACCCAAGTAGTATCACCCTGAAAAGCTAAACATGAGGCAAGTTCCAAGTGAATGCCTGGGTTGAAGTTCCCTATATTTTTTCTGAGATTTCCCTCGGTTTTCAAATAATTCATCTGTCAACTAACTAGTCCTAACTTACTAGTCCTCTCCAATGGGAAACTCCTTCAGAGTAGAGACCAAGTCTGTTTGGATTACCACCACATCCCTGAAACTTTGCCCAGGTCCCAGCACATAGTAGATGACTAATAAATATTTATTGATCAAATGAATGAATATCTAATATTTGAGAGAAATGACAAATGTTCTATTTCCTAGTATTCAAACAGGCAGAATGCAACTGATATTCGAGAAGGGGAAAGCCTGGGAGGTTAGGAATCATTACTTTGCCTTTTATTTGGGAAATAAAGCAAATTTAAGTGTAGCATTCATGCAACAAATATTTACTGAGCACACATGTGCTCGTGTTGTGTTCGGTGTCCATTCTGCTTTTTATAACTCTCTGTTCAGATCTTTCCTTGGGTCAGCCTAATTATAAGTAATGTAAATAAAAGGACGTCTACTAAACTTTTGAAGTATTTGTAGGGACTGTTTCTTGTTAACATCAAACAGAGCCAGTTATACCTTAAGCCAAACTTATCAAATATTTTCTAATATATTGTTTCCAAACTCAAGCTTGGCACATTTTTCCATCGAGCAAGTTGTATTAGCAATACCTATTATTTGTATTCAAAACAAATTCAACATAGAACACTTTTTCTTAAGTGGTCTTCAAACTTCATTAAAAACAAGCCACACCTGGGAATTTGTTAAAAAATGCAGATCCTAGGATTACATACTGCAGGAATCCTGATGTCAGGATTTGGGCTGGAACCTGAGAAACAGCATTTTTAATAAGTGCTTCATATTCTGAAAAACACAGCCTAAATTATTTGTCTAAAATATAATCATCTGGGCTCTCGTCCACTGGGAAAGGCAAACTTCATTAATTGCATCTTCATTAATGAGGACCAGAGACTAATCTCTTCTTTCTTTGAGCAATTTCCCCATGTTTAGAGTAGAGGTCTTCTTTAATGGTTTGTGACAGGAAGATGTGAGGGAGATGATTTGCAAGGAATTGTGATGTGTGTTTCCACTTAGGATGCCTTTCTTCTCAAGCCTGTGAGATGCAGTTTCTGTTGCTCCATGGAAATCAGTGTTGGGAGAAGAGATCCCTGTACAGGGCCCAGGGCAGAGTTTGAACCAGGGACCTGTCCCACTGCCACTCAGATGGAGTGGAGAGAAGGTGGCAACTCATGTAGAAGCAGAGGCCTGCCCACAAACCAGATCATTTGATTCTCATGATCTGCCTGCCCCTCTCTCTACTTCGTGAAGTTCGGGTCTCTTTCAGGCAGCCCATGTTGAGTGGGTGCTTACAGAGTTGAAGAGATCTACAGCACGTATCTGTTATGAGGAAAGGGGCCATATAAGGAACTCGATGTATTTCCTATGAAGAAAATCATAGGTATTTAGCAAAGCACTCACAACTGTAGTCATAGGATGTTGAGAGAGCATAATCCCTGAGAGGTGCAGTCAAATATTTGAAAGGCTGTCACATGGAAGTCACAGTTCGGCCCCTCCTGGGCTACTCCAGAGCAGGCTAGGACCAAGGAACAGGCCAATGAACAGGTAGGCCAGGAAAAGTATTCTTACTCAATATACGGTTTTTTTTTCTTGTTTTTTGTTTGTTTGTTTGTTTGTTTGTTTTAAATAATAGCTATAGGTCTTTGAAAAGTGAATCGTATCTAGAATACGTAAATCCTTAGAGACAAAGCACAGATTAGTGGCTGCCAGAGGCTGGGAGTGGAGGGAGGAATGGGGAACAAGTCCTTAATGGATACAAGATTTCCTTTTGGGGTAATGAAAACGTTTTGGAACTAGACTGAGCTGGCGGTTGCAGAACTTTGTGAATGCACTAAATGCCACTGAATTATGCCCTTTAAAATGAATAGTTTTATGTTATGTGCATTTTGTCTCAATTTAAAAAACTAGCAGAGGAATTAATATAAAACAATTTTATAAACAAAGTTCAGTTTATAGTTAAAATCTAAATCAATAAAAATCAAATATTGTTCTCAAAAACAAAAGAAAAGTGTGTGGATTAATTCATAGTACTGTTAAGTCCTTCTTGGAGAAAAAAATACGTAAATAAAGGTTTTGTGATTATTCCTTAAGGATGTAGTAAAAGAGACATCTGCCTTGGGTGGAAAGTGGCACTATGTGTAGCATCCAAATTAACTTGCCTTTCTTTTAAAAAACTTAATCCTTTTATCTTTAAAATAATCATTTAATTTTGGCTACAAAAATGCTGCTTGTTATTTGTAGAAAATTTGGAGGATTCAAAAAATATTGAAGAGAAAGAAATAATTATCAGTGACTATATAATTTTCTAATACGTATGTGTGTTCCATGTACTTTATTCTTCTATTTAGGTTGTGTCCAGTTTTCAACTTGATAAGTACTATTGATATGAACATGTGTACGTTAATTGTGGAGTGTAGATCTATTAATATAGATCTCTAGAAATAACATTACTTTGTCACTAAGAGAACTTTGGACTCTAAGATTTGATGGGTTTGAGTATTTGTTTAAGAAATCAAGTGTTTTTGATCCAGGGACGGTGGATGAGGTTGCTGCTGCAGCCCCTGATTAGACTGAGAGAGATAACCAGCAGTTCAGAACTCCTGACCAGGCCAAGAAGCCAGCAGAAGAGACGGGGTGAAGCAAAAGCAGAGGAAAGAACACTGACCAGCTTTACATCTTCTCAGTTCACTATGTCGAACTGTTTTAATTGTAATTTTTGTTTGCGCTGGCCAATAATTTTTAAATATAATGAAATTTTTTGAAGACCCAGTTACTGTTTCAATGCAGGGAAATAGTGAGAAGCAAACATTATTTAGAGGAGGGTCTTCTCTAAGTGAACACAGGAGAAGAATTTGCTAGCAAAGAATAAAGGAAATACATGAATAGAGCATCAGTATGAAAACATCTATAAGTGTTTAAAAAAATAGTAATAAAGAGAAACTTTGACATTAAATGGGACAATAGACGTATATTAATATAAAATGTAAAAAGTGATTTTTCTGGGTAACTTAGCAATAGGCAAGTAGAATAATTCTGGAAGTTATGACTGAAATATCCTCCTAATTTTACAACTATGAAGGCAGGCCCTTTTCCTCTTTTCACAATTAATTGCTGATCAATTTTGATCAGAGATTCTTAAAGTGTTGTTCCCTGACTAGCAGCATAAACATCACCTGGGAATTTATTAAAAATGCAAATTTTTGCCCCCTACTCCCACCCCTAGATCTACTGAATCGGAAACTCTGGGGTGGGTGCTTTTGGGCCCACTATCTGTACTTTAGTAAGCTTTCTAGATGATTCTTTTTTTTTCTTCTTTTTTTGGTATATGAGCTTTCTGTTACATAACTTATAGGCAGAGGGCTTTAATGATACAAATTTTAAATAATTGAATACAATTACTCTGCTCCTTGCTAGTTGCAATACATTTCTTACTTCTCTGACACATAGATTTATAAAGCAATGCAACATCTGAGCTCCCACTTGCTTTAAGCACTGTATAGAAAGATGTCTTCAGAATCATTCCATATAAAGTTTTCATGTAAAATACTCACACTCACATTTCACTTTGGTGATATAACTTGTTATAAATTTTTAAGTTATTATTCAAAAACCTAAGGCCTTGATATTAGTAGAAATTTAATATACTTTATAATCCTGTGTTTCCCTGAAAATAAGACCTAGCTGGACCCTCAGCTCTAATGCGTATTTTGGAGCAAAAATTAATATAAAACCCGGTCTTACATTATACTATATTACATTACATTACATTATATTATATAAGACCCGGTCTTACATTATAGAAAAATAAGCCTGGGTCTTATATTAATTTTTGCTCCAAAAGATGCATTTAGAGCTGATTGTCCAGGTAGGTCTTATTTTCAGGGAAACACGGTCCCAGTTACTATCCCTAGGCTCTCCTTTAAAGTGCTCCACTGCAACATTTTCACCCAAATGTAAATTCATTCTTTCTCACCAAACACTTCTTGTGAACTTCCTATATGCCAGGCACTGTTGTAGACACCAGGAACTGGGGATACAGCAGACACAGTCCTGCTTTTCCAGGAGGTTACATTCTAGTGAGGGTACGTAAATAACAAACTAGCAAGTGATATAAAACTAAGATATTTTCAGATAGCAAGAAATATTATGAAGAACATAGAACAGGATGATGGTAGATAGGGTGATTTGGATAGGGGTATCATGAGATTCAATGATTATGGAGCACCTCTCTGAGGAGAGTGTACAACCTGAGAACTGAATAACAAGAAGGAGTGATACTCTGATTTCCGGGAAGAGGGAACAGCTAACATGGGAATGAACTGGGATGGGGACAAGTTGCCATGGTCTTAGGGTGGCTAGAGCTTAGGGAGCAACAGCGATAGTATCAAAGGAAAGGGATGAGGTGGATAGAGATCAGATGACGTATAGACTTACGGACTATGATAAAATGTTTGGACTTTATTGCATATTCAGTGGGAAGCCGGCACATGGTATAAAGTAGCAAAATGATATGCTTTAATTAAATGTCTTAAAAACTTAGAATTCGTACTGCTCTGTGAAGAAAGTAGGTCTATTGGTGAGAATGCAAGTGGAAGACCATATAGGAGGCTACTGGAATAATCTAAATGACAAATAGTTGTGGTTTGGACTAGAGTCATAGTAGTGGAGAAGAAGGGGGAGGAAATGGCTTTAAGACATGTTTGGGGACTAAAAACAACATGACATATATTCCATTAGATGTGGGAGTGAACCAAAGCTTTGGAAATAAGAAAAACTAGGAAAAGAGGAGGTATGGGGCAGAAATAAAAAAATTGATGTTAAGTGTGATGTCTTTTAGATATCCAAGTGGAAAAGATAATATGAGTCAAAAGGTGAGAGGTGAGAGTAAAATGTACACATTGGGGGAGAGACGATGTTTAAAGCCGGGGCATGGATGAGCATATTTAGACAGATACTAGAGAAGAGCAATTGCTAAGAAAACAGCTCAGGGGCCCTCCAGCCTTGAAAAGTCATGCAGAGAAGGAGGGTCAGCAAAGAAAATTAAGAAGCAGCAGCCAGAGGTAAATAAGATAAATGGGGAAGGACTGGTGTCACATAAGTCAAGAGAAGCAGGTATTTCAAGGAAGCAGTGATCAACTCTTTGGAATGCTATTGAGATTAAGTAGGTGACGAGAAAAAAAGGGCCTATAGATTTGGTAATATGGAGACTACTGTCAATTTAATGAGAGCAATTTCAATGGAAATGTTTCAAAAGGAAGCCACATTCAATAATGAGGAGAGAATGGGGGGTGAGGAACCCTAACTACAGGCAACATTTTGGGGGGACTGCTGTGCATGAGTACATAGGAAGGAGATGGTAGTTGGAATGGGAGTGGGGCGTGCAGATTGTGAGTTTACAGGAGGTTGTGGATAGTGTCAGTGTAACTGATGTGTAATGGTGCCATTAAGCTTATTCTTCAATGAAACAACAGATGATCCCAGCGAATCCTATAAATCCTTGACACATATCAAATTCTCAGAAGTCTGGTCAATTGAATTTTAACTTTTCCTCCACTCAGTTTTGATGATTTATTAAATGATTTTTATTAAAGAGCCCTATTAGATCAACTTCTTTCTGCCTCACTTTCCCCTCTCCATAACTTAAAATATTCATCTCTGTTACTTCACCCTTTTAATGAGATCAAAATACGTTAGAATTAGATAATATCACAGAAGTGCTTTAAGTTTCTTGGAGGTACTCTATATCAGCAAGGCTTTTATTATTTTTCCTCATTTACTCATTTCCTTTCTCTCTCTGGGAGGGCACTTCTGGGATTATATGAGGTTGGAATTTATGAGTTAAACAACACAAATACTTAACAACACTAGTACTAGCACTTAAAGAAAAAAGGATAGGGGTCATTGCAAAATATTGTAAATTTTGGAACTAACAATTTTGTTTTGTGGGTTTTCTTCCTGAGGCTGTGTTCCAGAGAGGGAAATAAAGGGTAAAACTCATTAGTGCATCATTATCTTTTGTCTGAAGGAAACAATGTGTGGTTTCTGGGCAGCCCACTTGGTGTTTGCATTGGTCCTGGATGTATTTCAAACCAACTATATTGTTTGAACAATCCCCCCTCTTAAACAAGAAAAGAACCACCACTAAACCACAGAGTTGATGCTAAATTACTAGGTGATGACTCTTCTGGCTCCTAAAGGTTTCTAGATCTCAGTCACTGAAATCATGGATCTTTCTTCTAATAAGAAAGATCTAAGCCTTTATGGTAGACCTCCCATGCAGTCTCCCCCACTCCTACCCCCAGTATGCTCCATGGACTTCTGAGAAGTTTGGTTTGGAATCAAGGTCATTGAGTTCTCTCCAACCCTGACTCTTAATAGCAAGTGTTTAGAAACTGCAAAGCATTCCCAGGTCAAATCTGCAAATTCACAATTATCAGCAACTGCATAATCAATTAATATGTTTGATAATGAAAATCTAATGTTTTCTCTGTATCCAAATGAGGCATTAAAATGAGTATCAGTAACTTTACTATTATTCTGTTATTCCCTAAGCTTACTTACCTTCTTTGGGGATCTCATTAGACTTTTTTTTTGAATGGTAGTATCAGAAGAGCATCTAAGAGAAAGACTTCAAAATACATTTGGGGTCATCTGGGAAGAAAATGCCTTTCAGAGGGATGTCCGTTAAGTATAGCACTATACACCGTGTCCCCTACCTAACCTACTGACTTTCACAAACCGAAGTCCTCTCTACCATCAATCTAAGGCACTTCGGAGATGCCAAGATAGAAAAGGTCATACCTTACAAAGCAGTAGGTTTTACCATTGATGTCATTTCTATTCACTTTCACAGTAAGAACAAAATTTCAGAATTCCTGTAAATCATGCCTGTTAAACTCCTTTCATGTGAGCCAAAGAATTGGTTTTCACATATCTAAAGATGTCAGATTTTCTCAATTAATTCAGGCTGTAATTGACCTGCTTGTGCTTTGCAAAGGAATATACATTCTTGGAAGGGCAAGGGAATAGAGAGATGCTGGTGCAGAGGCAAAACCTGAAGTTTTGAAATATTTAAGAGATAATAATCTCTTAAATTCTACCATCAGTTGGAAAGACAGGACTAATTAAGTCATTTGTAAAAAGTAAAATCAATAATTTTCTTGCTAAATGTATTTGCTTTTTTGGGCAAAAATTCTGAACAAAAAATATACCCTTAGTTTATACTATGTGGAGAGAAATGTCTTTTCTCTTTCTTTCTCACTTTTTAACTATTAATTCTCCCCATGTCTGAAGGGCAAAGTTGACAATTGAAACCTAAGAATTTTTGGATTTGCCATCTAGATGAATTCAAAAGAAAAGGTAACTCCATTAGAAAATTATGTTTTGATCAAAGAACTAAATCTCATTCAGAAACATCCACCTCAGGAAAAGAAACATCCTTCTGTGTGGCAACAAATGGGTGATCCTGCCCCCAAATTTGTGCTTTTGGTCAAAAGAGGCTTTGGGTAAAAGTTGCATGCATGGCTTGGCACTACTGAGCACCACTACTTGGAAAACAAAGTCTCTCAAAGTACAGACTGTCTTTCCGAAAGACAGCATGTTTTTATTTCTCGATGAATTTATTTCTTGACAGCATGCCAGTTAATTATAAAGACCAGTGTTCTTGTGGGTTTTCAGAGTGCAATAAATTGTTCTTTCAATGGTGTGTTGCTTTTTCAAGTTCCCTGAGTTTTAGAGAGAAACAAAGCTGATTGTCAACTTCAAGAGATAATAGTCTTGGTGGAAGCCAAATTTTAGGGATTGAATCATTTAAAATGTATTAGGCTGAAAGCTCCTAACTATGTGAAGGAATCTGACAGTGGATTCTTTTAAAAAGCAGATATTTTTGGAAGTTGAAGAATCACCCCTTAAGTTTTCCAAATGCATGTTTCACATAATAGTTTCAGGAAAACCAAAGGTTAGTTATACGTATAGAGCCATTTGCTCATATACTGAATGCGCTTGGATTGGGGATATCATTGTAATTAGTATTTTTTTTCTCTTCCTGTCCATAATAATGGCTCTTTGCTAGCATCACTGTTTGGACTGATTCTTCCATAATAACTGTCTTCTAGCTTCTTCATTATTTCTTTCCCCTCCTTTTCTCTCTTAGTTACAATCTGTATTTTCTCATGCTTATTTTTTTCTGGTAACAGGACCCAGCTTTTATGACCATCATTTTCCAAAAATAAAATTGCTTTATTCTAATTGGTAAACTAATCATATTAAATTTCTATATCTATTTTTGAACTCTAGGTCAAGGTAAACTGGATATTAGTACATATGGTATTCACTTAACACATATTTTTAAAATCTGAAGCCATATTTGGATAAGAGATTAAGATTCTTCCTCTATCTTTTTCTTATAGTCTCCTGAAATTAATCCTAGGTGTTTGTCTAGTATGTTCTAGGAACAGAAAGACACAATTCTTGTTTTCAATAATATAGTCAATTTATTTCCATTTTTCATAAAATAAATTTAAAGCAAAATGAATAATACTTAAAAATGGTGTATGAAAAGATCAGAACCTTTTCAGAACTCTTCAGAAGTTTCCCACTTATAAAAGCCACTTCAAACTCACCTACTTTAGAAAACATTTTGTGTGTGTGTGTGTGTATCCCAAGCTCATGGTTCTTCCTCCTTTTTTTTTTTTTTTTTTTTTTTTTTTTTTGTGAGTGGAGGGCACCTTGTCATTATTTTTGCATTTTCCTTAGGCTCAATTTCCTCAATTTCCTTAATTTACTCTCTGAGAGTAAGAGTTATGGGGTGGCCAGTTAGGTCAGTTGGTTAGAGTGTGGTGCTAATAACGCCAAGGTTGCCAGTTCAATTCAATCCCCTTATGGACCACTATGAGCTGTGCCCTCTTTAAAAAAAAAAAAAAAAAGAGTAGGAGTTATGTCTTAGAGTTGGGAAGTTGGGCTAGGCCCTTATGATCCTCTTGTCCATTCTCCTTCAAACACAGGAATCCAAGCTACAGAATACAGTAGGTCAAATACCCACCTTGAACCTGACTGTCTATTTTCACAAAACAGTGACAGCTGGATGAAACTCTGGGGCAGTGTGGAGAATAGACTCTGCTTGCAGATAGGCTGAAGTTTCATGAGAGATTATAAAGTCATTGAGAGCAATAATTATCTTTTTACATTTATATTTATCTTAAAAGAAACTTTTTGGTATAATATTTTGTATTAGTGGACACAAAGATATTTTTTTTTGGCCAAGTTTATCTTCAAACCAACAGTCTGGTTCAGTATCCTCTCATATTTTTGGGAAAGCAGAAAAGGTAGAATAAAGTACCAAAATAAACTCTTAATATAACTGTATTTCACGTAAAATTTGCTTTTGACTCCACTAAATTCCATCTTTGAGTCCCCTATTCTCTTCTAGTTCCTCTGCTCTAAGTTACAAAGGCTTCACATCTTCTTGTTCTGTCTAGTGAGTGATGGGGAAAGCTTATAAACGTCCACACATGAAGACATTTGTATGCTCTTGCCTGTGGTTTCTTATTTTTTATATACTTTAAACATGAATCAGGAAAAGTCAGTAAGTATCCCTAAAGAAGCACAAATGGTGGAATATCATGTATTAATAACATGTTAAATTATCTGTTCATATTAGAGAGCTTTCCTCGGGTCTCTTTTATTGTGCTTAAAATGGCCAACTCTTTCTATGTGTAAGGCCCCCAATATTAAATATATATATTGGGGTGCACATATGTGATTTTTTTTGGCAATGTGTGTTTTTAAATATAATTTTAAACCTAAAACAATAATTGAAATGTCTCAGAAATTCTTGAAGCAGAGAGAGAGATTGAGAAAGTGTTGAAACTAAAATAAAAGAGTAAATATAGAGCATAGACTCTTAGAACCTTTGCCAGGGAAAGTCATGAATAAGTCTCTGGCCAAAGTCTTGCCTTGATCACAGTGAATTCAGCTTCTGGCACATTCAATACGCTGTCGAATGCTTTATCTTGGTAAAGTGGCTTTGGAACAGCCACTGGTAATCAAGAGGGAGGGTAGAGGTTTAATGGTAAATACAATTTTACTACCTTTCTGTCAACATCTAGTGTCGACATGGAGCAGGAGCCACTAATAATGAAAATTTACAGTACAGTTTTGAAATGAATCCAGAGAAATCCAGAGGTCTAAGGACCTCCAAAGTCAACCTTGTCAGGAGTTCTCATCAAAAGGCACCTCTGCACTATCAGTTGCCTTTTATAGGAATGTTTGTCCTTGCCCCTGAGAAAACAATAACTTACACCTTTGTAACTTCTAGTAATTTATGTTACAATTTTTTCTGGTGTTTGCTAAGACCAAAACCTGTTTGGTCAGATACAGTACATTGCAACTTCATTCTTCTATTTCACTCTATTGTTTGGAGCACCTTTCCAGGAGGAAACACTCCATCTACATAGAAACTGTATATATATATATATATATATATATATATATATATATATATATATATATATGTGTGTGTGTGTGTGTATGTGTATGTATATACATATACATATACATATACATATACATATACATATATATATATAGTTTCTATGTAGATGGAGTGTATATATATGGTTTATATCCTTGAGCTGTTTAAAAGGTCAAGGGGCCACAAGGAAAGAAACAAAATGAACAATTAAAATGAAAGATTTTCCATAGCCATCCCTGAAATGTTTCTACCCATCCCTGTCCCTTAGCCCAACAGGCATGTATTACAATCAGTTTCTGATCATTATTCTAGTAGAGTTTCTCAACCTCAGCACTGTTGATATTTTGGACTTGGATAATTATATATATATATATATATATATATATATATATATATATATATATATATATATATACTGGGGGGGGATTGCCCTGTATATTGTAGGATGTTTAGGAGCATCCCCAGTAGCAGCCCTTCTTTCCCCCTCAGATGTGACACCAAATATGTTCCCCAGACGTTTCCAAATTTTCTTTGGGGAGAGATTTTCTTTGGGGAGAGATTTAACAACAAATCTACAAAACCTCCATAATAGTACATAAACACAGCTCTCATTATTCTGGGGACCCTCATCATAATTCATTAAATGTGTTGTGAGAATGTATTTAACCAGTAACTTATTGATAATCCTGTAGATTTTTTTCTCTGTATTATTTGCAGTTATATGCAGGGTGGCAATGAAAAATCTTACACATGAGTTATTTACACATGTGTAATTTCACCTTTAATGTAAATTCTTAATATAAATTTCTAGGTCAAAGGCTATGTGTATTTCATAATTTTAATAGGTATTTCTAAATAGTCCTCTTTAGAGGTCAGATCAATTTATATTCTCAGTAACTATATATTCCTGCCAACAAAGTGTGTTATTAACACTTGGATTTTTGCCAATCTCAAAGGTTAAAAATGGTGTCTCATTATGCTTTTAATTTTCATCCCCCCATTAAGAGAAAGGTTAAGAAATTTTTCATTTGTTTAAATATATTTTTGTATCCCTTTTTATGAAATGTCTGTTTATATCTTTTGCTCATTTTATTTAATTTTTAGAAGCTCTTTATAGAGTATACCCTTTGTCTGTGATAAGTATAAGTGTTGCAATTATTTTTTTATCCAGTTGATTATCTTTTGATTTGTTTATGGGACAGAATAGGAAGTTTGGAAAAATGACTCAGGTAATGGATATTTAGGAAGTATTATGGTGGCATTTTGCCTAAGTAAGGAATTACAGGTTATACAATAAATGGTGCGGGGACAACTGAAAAGTCATCTGTAAAATATGGAGTTGAGTCCATGGCTCACATTGTACCAGTATAAATTCACCATGGATCTCAGATTTAACTAAAAGGGAAATGTATCAGAAAAAGTCACAGAAGGAGTACTTTTTAAAAATCTAAGTGTGGCAAAGGCCTTTTCAAGGGTGACACAAAACAAAAAAGCCATACTAGGTTGAAATATGTTTACTTTTTGATGACCTTTCTTTTGCACTCTTTTTTCCTACCGTGATTTTCTGAACTAGTTCCAAGATCAAAATAGACATATCAGCAGGGCCTCAGCCTCTTCAGCACAAGCCCAAAGTGACCTTATGAAGAAGTGGCTGAAGCAATGGCAGTGAACAGCTATGCCAGGAGCAGCTCAGAGTTGTGGAGAGCCCGTGGGTTTCGCAGTCAGGCAGGTCTGCTTCTTGCCTTGTGTCACAGCTACTAAGAGACTCTCTGACCTTGGACAGTTCACACCACTGCTCTGAGTCTCAGTTTTCTCCACTTTCTCAGGAACCTCAGCTAAGTCAGACGTGATAAGGGATATGAAACAGCTAGTGGGCAGAAGTGACTGGTACTCACTCCCTTACTGTCCCTTCTCCCTGGAACGCTGAATTCTGTACAAACCTCCTCTTGTTTCCAATACCATCTCCAATTACACACTTATCAGGCAGGAAATGTCATGATTTCTTCTTACCGTAAGGTTGCTTAGCTGCACCTTCGTGCTGAGGTTAGGGGTGGTGTTGCCGGTAGGACTGTGGTTCCTTGTTGTCTCTCTGGAGTCCTTCCTTTGGAGAGATGAGCAGCGACCCCCAAGTATGGTTCTTAAGGTTGTCCTGGCTCTCAGCCTGGGATCAGGAGGGAATTTTCTAGAATGAAGGGCCCAGGCAAGGGCCTTGCCTAAAACCTGTAATCCTCCTGTACTCCTTTTCTATGGCTGTCATAGCAAATTACCACAAATTTAGTGGCTAAATCAACACAAAGTTATTATCTCACAGTTCTGTAGAAGTCTGACATGGCCTCAGTGGGGTGGCATCAAGGTGTCCTCAGGGCTGTGTTCCTTTCTGGAGGCTCTCGGAGGGAATCCGTTTCCTTTCTGGCTTCTAAAGGCTACTCACATTCGTTGGCTCAGGGCTCCCTTTCTCCATCTTGGAAGCCAGCAATGGTGCATCTCTCTGACCATTATTTTGTACTCACACCTCCCTCTGACCACAGCCAAGAGAGGTTTGCCTTTAAGGACTCATGTATTTATATTGGGCTCACCTAAATTATCCAAGATACTCTCCCCATCTCACGAGCCTTAGCTTAATCACCACTGCAAAACCCTTTTTGCCCTTAGGTGAACATATTCACAAGTTCGGGGTTAGGATTTAGAAAGCCTTGGGAGGACATTAAGTTACTACCATGCCTCTCTAATGATGATTCCAGGATCCAGGTGGTGGGCAAATCAGCCTGGAGACACGAGGAGCCATATTTTATGATAGTGTCATCACAATGAATACATTGGATGGGTGGTTTGGGATGATTACTTTATCAAAATGAAGGCCCTTCTTATAATCAGCACATGAGTTTAATGTGCTGGTTTCTGCAGAAATCAAAGCAAATCAGTCTTCTCTCTGCCTGTATCACTAATCCAGCAAGCATCTAAATCCATGTCCTCCCGGCTTGTTCAGCCGTCCAGGCAAGCCATCCAGAGGGCCCTGGCTGCAGCTGCTCGCACGATCATCAATGCCGTAGCCTGGATCGGGTTACTCAGGCCTTCTTCTCTAACTTGGCTCTCTCCCAAGGCGTACTTTGATTTAAATATTCTATTACTGATCTACCAGGCACTCTCTGACCCCTATCTGTCTTTGAGGCAATTCCAAATCTCTGTGCTTACATGGAAGTGCCTTTAAGAGCATCTAATGGACAGATGCACATTGTTCTTTCACTGCTTAAAAAAAAAATAAAAAAATTCTGAGTTCCAGTGAAAGTTTCTCAATATGGACACGCAGCAGAGAAAAAAAAAAAAAAAAAAAAAAAGGATGCGATGTTGCCAGGTTAAAAATTGCCTTTCCAAGCTGCTTTCCTGGGCATATGAAGTGATGCCTGAGTGCACTGGCTGGAGAGAAACTTGAGCCCCCAGGATGGGGTCAGTTATCTTGTTACCTTTTAACCCCGTTAGCTGATGTTCCACTAGCTAAGCAATACTTACTAATAGCAATCCTCAAAGCTCAGACTAGTGAGATGGAGAGATGGTTGAGAAGTCAAGGAGGGGAAGCAGAAGGGGACCTGGTGAACAGGAAACAGTAATTAAGCCCACTTTGAGGATAGGGTCCGTCTTCCTGTTACTTATTTGTACCCATGTCAGGTTAATTAATCTTGTTTTAAGTGTGTTGACATTTTCTTCTGCTTGTCTCAGTAGCCCAGATATAAAATGTCATTAAGTTTTATTAAAGAAAGGGAAATTTAGTCTTGATAGGTTTAGCAAAATGCACAGTTGTTTATCTTCATCTATCACTCTCTATTTGTAACTTGAAACCCTTTACTGGTCTCACAGAGAATCTTTAAAATAATACTACATAAAGGTAATTAGAGCAATTTTATATCATGAAAGAAGATTAATATTAATTTAGTGTCTTTGCTTTTGGACCAAATTCTTAGGGTATACTGAGATTTTACAGAAAATGCCTTGTTTAGGACAACCAAAGAGAACAAGGTAGAACATCAAAATAGTTCATAACGACTTTTCTCCTGTTGAAAGTAGAAAGTGTTCTGAAGGTGTGCGTTGGTGGGCGAGGAGAGAGAAAAGGAAGGAAGGTGTAACAGAGGAAGAAGAGGGGAAGGAATGCAGATCACCAAATTGTCATTTATTTAATGCCTATTGTACAGCTGGAATAAAATGTTCATAATCTCTCATCCTAACCACAGTCACGCAAACGGGTGATACTCTCATCCCTGCCTCATAGATAAGCAAACTGAGGCTTCAATGATTTGTCCAACATCACAAACCTACCAATATGAGGAGACAAAAGACAAATCCAAAAGTGTCTGAATTGGAAGTCTTTGCATATTCCGCCATGAAATACTAAAATTACCATAATTACCCTTGGATTTTATTTATTTATTTATTTATTTATTTATTTATTTTTATTTCTTAGCACCAGAGGAATATAAAATTATAGAACGAAAAAAAGTTAATGTAGAAAAGTCAAAAAATAGTTTTCAGAGAGATACAGAAAATTTAGGCACTAGCTAATATAACACTTACAATAGCTAATCTGTGATGCTAGATGCCTGATGTGGTGCTAACATCTTTATACAACATCTCATTTTTGTCCCTATGGGGAACCTTCTGAAGTACAGAAAGCTTCTTATTCCTTTGTTATATTCGAGGAAACAGAGGCTCACAGAAGTTTGGACTCTATTGAAATATCTGAATACCAAATTTTACTCAGAGGGCTACAATTGAGATTTCTTATGGAATTTTGAAATTTCTGAGACTGGATTTTACTGGGTGAATTTAGTGAAGTAGGCCCTCAATAATACCGGGGGTGCCAAAAAATGTATACACATGACTAGCATTCATCATTTGTTAGCAGTATATATTGAGTATTACAACTTTAATACAATTTTTTCCTGTCTTAAAATGTGTGTACATTTTTTTTTGGCACCCTCTGTATTTGTTAAATGAGTACTTTCTAAACCCTAAATGACCATGATTCTCAACAGCCACTCACTCTTTCCTTTATTCACCTGTCTGCAATCCCTAACATACATTGTTGGCCACAAGGAGAAAAGTTGCATCTGAATTGAAAAGGAAATATTTTAGGAGTGGAATGCATTGTGTACTTGGGATAAATTTAAGAGCCCCAAACGACAACATCAAATTAATTAAATGAATTAATTAAGCAGTTCGTGCCAAACCCATTCGCAGTTCGTTCAGTGAGTTGCTAAGCCAAGTATGAGTTGAAAAAATGTCTCCCTGGCCCCCTCCATCCATGTCCTCAGTTCCAGCATTACCCAGGGGCTTGGCAAGGAAATAATAAACAGCGGCCCGCTTGGGTTTTATGACTTTCTAGCCTTAGAACAACACTTTCTATCCAAGTAGAGCTTGGATTTAGCATCAAGCCTTGCCAAAGCTGCATCAGGGAGAGCTATTTAACCTGAATTGTTTCCCATCTCTGTCTCCTACATCCCAGTGAAAGGGCACTTGGGGCTTTCTTAAAGGCAGCAATTAATGAACATCTGTGTTTAGCAGCCAAAGTTGCCCTAAGGTGAAACAGGAATATAACTGTTTGGATTCGGTTTCCTTTATTACCTGGCCACTTCTGATGATGACAGGAAACTTTTAGCCTTAGTCCAGTAGGTGTGTGAGAGTGTTGAGGAAAATTTTCTTTTTTGTCAACTTTCTGGTAAGGTGAGAGAAGTCAAATGGATGGTTTCTTACAAAGTTGTGTTCCAGTGATGTCACAGTAATCTGTTTTGTGCTTTCTGGATTGACTCGTTAGACTTCTGTTTTTAAAAATTTCCAGTGACTCTGTTTTTCCTTACGAAGTTTGTTAAACTGACAATTACATATATCAAAGAATTTAGGAAATGACAAGGCATTTAATGTCAGAACCAGAAGAAACATAGAAAAGTGACAACTCATTTAACAAATTAGCAGATCCCTCCCATAATGTTGTTCTCATGGCCCCAGCTAAAGAACCATCTCCAAGAAATAACTTTCCATCCGACTAATCTATGTGGGCTACTGCTCTACAGCAAGCTAGTACAAAAATTTGCCGACATACCTATTGTACAAAATAGTCGGTAAATGAATATATTAGATGAAAAGAAAAGAAAACAGAAACAACTTAAATCTGTGCAAACCTCTGCTAATCAGTAAACTCCAGGATGATCAGAAAGCCCTACAAATATATATTTAATAATAAATATATATTTAATAATTTAGGAAAATGGTAATGGAATGAGTTCTATATTAGTTCTATAAATTTCCCTAAGCTCTCAGAGTAGGTGCTTTGGTGATGCTTTTCCTAATTGACGTCAGTGTATCATTAATCCCTCTTAGCCTTGTCTTTTCCAGGTTTATTTGCACACACTCTAAGATACTACTGCAATGCTAAAAGCAATTTGAAAGCAAACAGAGGCAGCCCTTACAATCACTACCCAAAGACTTTGACAAGCTATTCTTAGGGCACAGGTTGTCCCGAAATGCTAGTTCATGTTTCAATGCCAAGGTTCTAGTTTTAAATACTAATTGACCATTTGATAACCTTATCCGGCCCCAGGTTTCTCAAGAAAAGGGAGAATCTTGTTTCCTAAAATACAAACTTCTGAATGCTAGAGTTCTGGAATAATAGAGTTATGTGACCAGATAAATAACAATAAGCAGGGTTAACATAGCTATAGAGCCTCCTTTTCTGGAAGATATATGTGACTAATGTGATATGTGAGTCTCTAAAAGAGAGTTATCGTGTGCAGGAGTTCATGAGTTCTAAGATAATGGAAACTTCAGAGAAGTATCTCCCCGGGCTGGTGTTACATGCAAAGGGACATACTTTGGGACCTTCCAGACAAGATGATTTCTAAGACTCTTTCCTGCTTTAAATTCTCTGATAACCTTTATTTCACATGAAAAAACCAAGCTATTCTCCTGATATTTCCTATGTAACTAGCTCTCAACATTCCTTCCTAAAATATATGATACCTTCATGAGTATAAGGATCAGAAGGAGCACATGTGGCTTCCCTGGGGTAAAAAAAAAAGGTATCTTGACATTGTAGTGCATAAAAAAACATAAAATTCAAGGTGAACGTTACACACAATTTTAGATGATGGCTATCATCACTTATGACTCTGATGTGGAATAACACCAAGTGAAATGACTCTTTTAAAAAAATGTAAACATCAATGGTACATAAGGCAAGCAATGATAAGCTCTATGGGGGCCGCTATCACCAAAAAGTTCAGAGATTGTTTTGACAATAGTCATGTATAAAAGACTCCAAGTTGAATGCTGTTCTTTCTGTCGTATTTTTCCTTGAATATAAACAATAAAAATTAGGCCTCACAATTTGAGAGAATCATTCATTTTTGTCTTTTAATCATTTGCAAGTGAACAATAATGCAAAGTGAACAAATAAATCGAATGGAAAAACACAATGCTTTCTAGAGGTAACTTTTGCTGTAGTAAAGAAATTTCAGGGCAAAAACAGACAATCCTATAAACTTTGAAATGATGACAGACATCTAGGAGCCTGTGTTATTAAGGGCTTAATTTTATTCTATTAAGTCTTCAATCAGATTTGGTGACAAATAATTGGGATGATTGAACTTATTACCAAGAAACTCATAAAATTAGGAAACTCCCTTAACCAAGAAAGACTCATTTAGAAGCTCCCTTTTGGATTCCCATAAGAAGAAGAAATATTCTCAGTCATATAGTGATATTTTTCCCCCTCTTCTGGCACAAACTGATATTTTTCTATCATGTTCTCTCAGCTGTCTCCATCTCTATTTATAAAGTTTCTTTCTTTACCTTATCCTGTTGGAGTACCTCAAACAAATTGATAATATAATTAAAATTTTGATTTTTCTGGAAGATAACTTAATAGGCAAAAGGCAATATAGTTAAAGCTAGACTGTAAGGCAATATAATTAAAGCTAGCTCTGAAATTAAACATGATCAGAGCTGCATGCCAGCCCTGGGAAACATGTCCGTCTCAAATCAGGGTTTATAGTTGCTGTAATTTTAATTAGATTTATATGTAATAGTATTTTATCATTTACCACAGCATTCTTATTCCTTTCTTTCGAAAAGAAAAACCTCCCAAACAAAGGAAATAAAGGCACAGAATGACATAGTTGGTGTCTCGTGATGTGACAAGGCCACTTCTCCACCCATTTGGCATTTTCTTTCTCCCTTACATGGACTCAAGAGTCTCTAGGTGATCTCAGTTTTCTTAAAAATCTAATAGTCATGTGGATTTTAGCAATCCAAGCAACTGGAAATAATAGGCAGTGATACATACTTGGGTTCTAGTCCTGGATCTTCACTAACTAACCTCTAACATGCTATACGACATAAATCTTAATCTTTTTAGGCCACTATTTCTTTATCATCTTTTCCATCTCTATACATTTATGAGGCTTGAACTTAATGATAATTTCCCCAAATTAACCAGTTATACAGTTGATGTTAATTATTCAAATATTTTTTAATTAAAACACTAATCAATTAAAAAGTACAACTTAAAACAATCTGACAGATACAAGGTAGTAAAAAATAAGTGACATTTACTGAGGGACAATCTTATGTCAAGTATTGTAATAACCCTATTGTATAAGTTATATTAATTGATATTTGCAAGAACCATCTCAGGTAATCATTTCCATCATCATCATTATTATTCTTACCATTTTACAGATAGGGAAGAAATACTTAGAGAAGTTAAGTACCTATCTAGATATAGATAACTAATGAACAGCCAGCGTAGAATTCAACCCAAGTTCTTTATCCTCCAAAGTCATGCTCAGAATCAATGCAGTTTACTGCCTTTAGCATTCTTCTTTGAAGTGTACCCTCGTTCCCTCATACTTTTCAAATCGTTTAACTTTTCTGAACTTTATTCGTATTCATTCATTCATTCACTCATTCAACCAGCAGCAATCAAGTGCTTATGTACAGTAGGTACTATGATTGATATTACAATACAGAGGTGGCTATGAAATAGAACATACCAGAAAGAACTCACAGTTTTATTAAGGAGTTGGGCAAGGGAGGTGGCACTTACAATACAATATAGTAAGCATTGTAAGAGATGTGAGACAGGTCTGCATGGTGCATGGAGAAAGGGGGTCTGGGAGTAGAGATCAGGGAAATCAAAATCAGTTCTTCAAAGAACAATAAGAAATATCTAAATTGGTACTTTAAGAATCAGTAGAAATGAGCTAGTTGAAAAGGCTGGGGAAAGGAAAGGGATTCCAGGCAAAGAGAATAGGTGAGTTCCAGAGTTTGTGAGGGCATTGAATTTCCCGAGAACTAAGAGTAGGTCTCCATAACTGAAGTACAAAGTACATGATAAATACTGGGAAATGAATCTGGAAAACTCTATACTTGGGAAGACCTTGGTATCTCATGCTAAAGGTGTAGAACTCTATCCTGAAGACATGAGACAGTCCCTTTGGAATTTTAAACATAATGTATTCATGTAATAGGGAAGTCCCTCTGGACAATGGTGGGTGGTCCTGTCTAGAGGTAAGGAGAGATTGGAATCCATTGCAATATATGCGGCCCCATGTTTGACTCCCCAAAGTTAAAGGCAGAATCAACAACTGGGATGTAAAGAAGCAAATGGGTTTGAGAAATGTTTGGAGGGTAGGTGGGCAGACAGAATTTTGGTGATTGAACAGATATTGGAGATAAGAGAGAAGGAGATAGTATTAGCGGTGCCTCCAGAGTTTCTAGCTTGGATGACAATGTGAATGGTAACTGACTCCGCCCTGGGAATCTAGTAGACAGAGTATAGAGAAGCAGGAAAGACTTTTGAAGACATGCTCCGTTCAGTCAAGGCATTTCATTCTTGAGTTGCCTGTGAAGTTTCACTCAGATCGATACATGTTCCTACATTAGGCCAAATGAGACATGGTGCTACTTTTGGGTGATATATATTTGTTGGGAAGACAAATTTGTAAACAGATACCTAGAATTCGGTGGAAAATGCACCACAATAGTTATGCATGGGTTAGTCCAAAACTTGCGAGAAGCTGCAAAGAGCTCAACCTCGAGGTGTTCAGTGGCGGGAAGCTGGGGCAGGCCTGAGCAGGATGTACAGATGGAAGGAGAGTGAGGAAGGGAGGAGCGAGGCATCTAAGGCAGGGGGACAGCATGAGCAAACAGATGGGCCATGGAGAGACTACAACAACCAGTCTTCACTGAAATCTAAAAAGAAGGCGGGGACCAGGTTGGGCAGAAAGCCACACACGCCTCACTAGGGAGCTTGGATTATGAGGAAGCCCGGGTAGGTTTTGCTCTGAGAAGAGAAAAGCACACGTGCAGCTAAGAGAGCAGCACAATTTGAAAGATGCACTGGAATGGGAAAAACTAAAATTAAGGAGAACAGTCAGAAACCCAGTGCAATCACCCAGGTGAGAGAGAATGAAGGCCTGAATAGGGCATGGGCATATGGGTGGGAAGACAAAGTGATTTGCGAGGCAAAACCGTTGGATATGGGAAACTTGGTGAAGCCAGATATGCAGCTATCAAGGGAGAAAGGGAATGCAGCAGGACAGGTGGGTCCTGAGACGA
Organism: Rhinolophus sinicus; assembly: GCF_057876585.1. NCBI lineage: Eukaryota > Metazoa > Chordata > Mammalia > Chiroptera > Rhinolophidae > Rhinolophus > Rhinolophus sinicus. Next base: position 50,462,248 of record NC_142506.1, read on the forward strand.
AGAGAAAAATGAGGTGTCTGCTGCTGTACATCGTGTCTTTGAGGTGTCTCTGAGGAGAGACATCCAGGAGCAATGATGTGAATCTGAACCCCAGGGGAGAGGGCCGGGACAATGATGATAGATTTTGGAGTCCATAATTATCGGCATTAAAAATAATTACAACAACAATAATATTAATAATATTATGGTTTTAAGTACTTACTATGTGCAGGCATTAAGTAATGTATACTTTATATTAATGCAAATATTATCTCCATTAATACCCGAATGTCAGTCTGAATGTGAAAATTTCCCTTTTACAGAGATGACAACTAACAGAGAAATTATGTAATTTATCCTGGGTTATGTTGTTAGTAAAAAGTAAGGGTAGCAGCTGAGATTCCAACTCACGTTTGTCTAAGTCTTCAAAATTGGTTTTCTCTTTGTTTTTTTTTTTTTTTTTTTTTGTTTTTTAACCACAATACTTCTCTGAGTTTGGAAAGAAGAAAGATTATAAAAGGAAAGATCATAAAAAACGAACAAGGGGCCAAGAATGACACTGATGGGAAATCAATGTTTAAAAGACAAATGTGAAAAAGAAGCATTTGTACAGGGGACTTTGAGTAAAATAAAGCCAAAGCTCAGCCAAAGCTTTCATGGAAACCTAGACAAAGAAAATATCAAGAAGCAGGGGGTGATCTACAGTGTCAGGTGTGGTCAGAAGAGTAAGATAGGACTCAAGTGAGTCCTTTGAGTTTGGACATGAGTGATCTTTGTCAGAACAATTCCACTGCGGCAGGTGTCACAGAAGCCAAATTGCAAGAGGCTGAAGATTGAAAAGGATGTGAGAAGCTGGCAACATAGTACAGGCTATTCTTTCAGGAAAATTGATTAAGAAGGGAAGGCAAAAAATCAGCCCTCAGTCAAGGTGGCTAAAAGAAAAGCAACTTCAATGGAGATAATTTATTACTTGTCCATTTATTTATTTTAATGGGATATATGTGTATATATATATATATATATATATATATATATATATATATATATATATGCTGAACAGGGAAGCTAACAGAAGCATGAGACTTAAACCATACAAGCAAAAGAATATGATGAATCCTGGAGCATTGTAAATATAATGAATTTACAATGAAATGGGAAGGAAGGGGCATGAAGCCAAGTGCACGGGTGGATGTGTTGACCTTAATTTGCCATTGACCCTAGAGAAAATGTGTAAGAATGTACACTGGTGTGAAGAAGGGTGAGAAATTGATGCTCATGCCTGAGCAATTCAATATTCTCAATATAGTAGAGGGGTGTGGTAATTTTCCCTAGGATAGTTAGTATTGTATGTTGAAAATATGGGTTTGGAGTTTAAGAGAAAGTTCCAGCTGGGGCTAGATCTGGAAGCCATCTGTAGTTGTGTTCACAAGAATAAGATCTCCCAAGAGTAATGCGAGGTTTAAAAGAGGCAAACACTGAACCTTAGACAAAACTGATATTTGGGATGAGAAGAGGATAAAATTCCTCCAAAGGAGACAGAGAAGCTTGGAAGGAGGAACACCCAGAATCCAAGAAAGGCAGAAGAACCTGAGTCCTGAACAAAGTATAATGCCACATATTAGAGAAGATGGGATTCAAATGACCAATCAGTTCCTAACAAATTAGATACCTCAGTTAAAGTAGTTTGGGTTATACTGTGGGAGAAAAAACAAATACAGAATGTTTTCCCCCCAGAAGCTAGAATGGGCCTTAGAAATTACAGCCAGCCTCCCTCCCTACCTCTTTCCTTCCTCCTTCCTTTCTTTTATTTACCTTTTCCAGATGTGAAATTTAAAATGGGAGCTATTTGAATATGTTTAACATTGAGAGCAAAACTAGGGGGAGTGTGAATATAGAGGAAAGAAAGAATGCTGGACAAGATTAGATAACCTCATTCTCTGAGATGGGAAGTAAGGAGAAAAGAATTGTTAGCTGGGGAGGGATGTGAATTTTAAGGATGAGGGAATTCATGCCTGGTCGCTTCTCTGTTCTCTGAAGCTGTCTACTGAAAGAACACAGATATGGAAATAGGATGAGAGCTTAAGAAGCATGGTAAATGCAGGAAACAGTGCTATAAGGGGTAAAGGAAGCTAGTGGCCAAAAAAACAACAAAAAGAGTTCATTAACCTCTACAAAAAGTGAGGGTGTACTACTCTATTATAAAAATGGAAAAACATCAATAATATAAATCCTGTAGACTACCCATGATTTATGCGATAACTTCCATAATGTTCTCTATAGAACTTTGCTTCAGACATTGAATCCTAAAATGATTGACAGACTCCATCACCCCAATAAAAAGACTGCATTATGCTTTCTTAAACTAAAGAAACATTAAACATCAGTAGATTTCATATGTTTGAAACAATAGAATTCAAATTCAATAAGTAGAGAGAGGAACAAGTTGAAGTAGGATTGTCTAGAAAGTAAAATTTCTCAGCCGCATTGACCTTAAATTTAGTTACTCTTATTACATACCAACTAACTTTAAAAAGTTCAGGAGTTCAGGCTGAGTGCGCCCCAGTTGCTAAGGTCTGTGGTTCTGTTTTGACTCTCAGATGTTTTTATCCTCTCGAGAATGCTGCTTCTTAGCTCTTTCCTGACTGATTATTCCCCGAACAATGTCAACTCATTTAAGTAGAACTAAGAATAGTTCCCTTCCTTAGCTTCAGTAACCTGGGAAAGGTTGACAAAAGCATGGAATCATCAAATTCTCCCCCTGCCCGCATTTGTGTTAAGGACATGGAAAGACTTTTTAGAATGGGGATTGACAGACAGCATGTACTCAATGTTACCTATTTAAAAAATATTAAATTGAGTGAAATACTATGTGTATGGGGCTCTCCCAAAATGAATCTGAAACTTGGCACACTGGCTAAAAATGCTTTGAAACATCTCTCAAATGAACAATTTTTAGATATTGCATTTTAGAAATGAAATAACAGTTATCAGATAATTGGCAGCAAAGTCATTTTCCCAAGTACCGATGCCAAGCGCATGGCAGACATCCATTATGAGTTGATGTAGATCAAAAGGGGCTGAGACACCATCTCATGCTTATAGAATTTCAGAATTAGAGACATTTGGACGGGGAACGTTAGCATCATTTGCCATGTTAAAGTCAAGCCATGTGCACAGAGCCGCTTTTCCTCACTAGCCAGGCCTCAATCATTCCATCTTTATTTATTACCCCCTCTGGATTTCTTATAATAGCCTGGTTCATGCCAAATTGGTCAAAACTTAATCCTCATCCCAGTTACAAAGACTGACTTAGGCTCTTCCTGTTGGTCACAAGTCTCCTTTGTATGTGCCTGACGATCCAGGATATTCTCCCCTTCTCCAGAACCATTCTCTCAACTTGCCTGAGTGAACTGCCTCAAACTACTCAGAAAAACAGAGTAACATATCTACCTACTCTCTTCTGGAGGAAAAAGGAGCCAAACATCTCGCTCCTTTCCTGGACCCCCATCCAAGGCCCTAACTTGCGTCTAATTTTAGATCTTACCACATTCTCTGATCATTCAGAACACAGGCTCTTGAGCACAATGAATTTATGAACTGATACATGGTTTTAAAATATGCGTGAGCCTGTCTAGGACTTTGGAAGACCCTCTTGAAATAATGTATTCAGACTCTCTGGAACACATAATTCACATACACATGGTGAAGAAATGACTTGGAGCTACTAGTAGGCTTTGGAGGGTGGAAGGAGGAAAAGGGCAATTGACTTGTCATGTTAAACTCCGTGTAACATGAATGAAGTAGAGATTATCAACTGCACTGTTATTGTAAATTTGCCAGTCATCTAGATCTCTGAATTGCAAATACTGGAAATTGATTCTGCCTTTCTGCTTCACACTGACAGGGACACTTTGCTTGCCCACATCTGAGATCTTGTGGTTTTGATTCATTCTGTTGTTGATTCCTCCTCTTTTGTTTTCTCAAAATGTAAATATTTGCTCTGTCTGCATTCTAATTGCCAGTCTTGGGTGTCTTATTGAGTGTGAGGGCTGTGGTAACTCAGATGCCTCAGCATCCCATGTCTTGTGACATTAGCTCGGCATAGCTGGCAGCCACCCTGTTCTATGCCCCTGACTAAATCGCAGTTATGTCTCTAATTGAAACCCAGTATTATTTTATTCCTCTCTACAGAGAGGAAACCCAGAAGTATCATTCTGTACACACACCAAACCACAGGAGTCTGGGTGAGGGTCTGTAATGACAGGGCCTCCTACACAGTACATTTGCAAGCTTTCTACTAATTACATTAATTTTCTTTGTCTAGACTAACTTATTGCATTGAAGAGCTCCTTTTCTAAAGAGGGGGTGGATAGTGGGACATTGTTAGTCCTTCAATCCCTGCCAAGTGAAGAGGAGAGAAAAACATGAATAGAACCGAAAAAACAAACAAAACAGAACCAGAAGATTTGCCCTTGAATGGGCTGTTTCCTTGCTGGTGGAAAATTGAGCTGGGAGTCTGTGTTTTAGTAGGACTGGAATCTCTACTGTGAGTAGCAGAGAACACGTTAAACAACATCTAAACCCAAAGAAAAAAAGTACTTCTTCAAAGAAGACAGGGACTACGGAAGGAGATGGCACTAGTCAGTGTATTTCCTACGCTACCGGCAAGAATGAGAATTCTTCTGTTTTGTTCTTCTGCTGTCATGGCATCTTCCCACTTTGTCTTTTCAGATTAAAAGAAGATAGGCTTTCAATCTGAGGAATAGCATGGCCTGTCTTTGGCTCATGTTTGTAGTGAACCCTAAGAGAAAGTGACTTTCTCGGCCATAAACTGTTTTGAAAACTTTCCTTGGATAAAGGGTTGGATAAGCTCGAATAACAACAGGTTGCATTTTCACCATTCTCAGAAGCCTGAGATGAAAATGAATGTCCTTATTTCTGGATAATGTGGCCTTAAGGCTAGAGAGAGGAAACTCTAAGGGGCCCACAGATTGCTGCAGTTCACGGAAAGCCCACAGGGCAAGGTTGGCCCCTGGTGGGCTGGAGCTGCTCCTTTGGTTGCCAACAAGCGAAGGCCTCGAGAACATCAGTCCTGGCTAGGGGACTTTTCTCCTGTGGGACGTTCTCTTCAGGCAAATTCTCAAGTCCCTGCTGGTTTACTCACTTCTCTCTCCTCTTCTCTTCTCTTCAGCGCCGTTCCATTTTCTGCCCCATCTGCCATGTTTAAAGACTTGTTCGTTTCCTAGGACGTGATGATGGGTTTCCCTTTACTGTTGTCTTTTGTCTCAATTCTGTTTCCCTTGATGGATCTACTTTTGAGTTTGGTCAAACTAACTTTCAATGGGCCCGAAATGTGAAGGTCACCCCCCACCACCACCACCCCTGCCGCTTCCTTATAGATTATGCAGTGTAGGATACTTTTTCTGGAATAAATATACTGATAAATCCTCAAGCTGGGTGTGAATTGAAGAACTGATGTTGTATTCTTTCCAGCAAGACAAGAAAATGACTTGAGTTTCTGTTTCTAAATCTGAGGGAATCATTGAGACAAAGGTTGAGAAGGGCCCAGAGTGTGTTTTGTGCCACAGGTCCTAGGCTGGGTGTAATCTGGCCTGGGACAATGCACACTTAGAAGCAAGCAGAGCTGCTGCTGTCCTTATCACTCAGTTCTCCACGTTGCTACTCTGAGCCCCATTTCTGGGAAAGCAAACTATGCATTGATTAGATCAGTAGTTTTTAATCGGGCATGACTCCCCCTCCGCTCCCCCTCCCAGAAAACATCTGTCAATATTTGGAGTCAGTATTGGTTGTCACTATTGGAAGGTGCATTGCTACTGGAATCTAGAGGGTAGAAGCCAGGGGTGATGACGCTAAGTATCCTTCAGTGCACAAAACAGTCCTCCACAACAAAGAATTATCTTGTCCCTGACATAATAGCATCGGGATTGGGAAACCATAAATTAAAATGACTGATTTGTCACTCAATCGCATCTCTCCAAATGTGTGGAATGCTGAGCTATTTCTCTCCACTCTATAGCAATTGATTCAGCATTTTAATTTCTCAGGAACGGATGCTTCCTTTCTTGTAATGATGAATAATTCTGGATATTTTTTCACTCAAGTTTGTCAGAATTGGAATCATCTTAAGCTTTGGCATAAGAATATTATGACTTAGCGAATCTGCCATAAAACTTTGCTTCTGCTTCTGACTTTGGACATCACAAATTTTTATTCTTTGTAAGTTTTTAAAATCTATCTATCTATCTATGCAGCTTAATAAATTGAAGGTGCTCATTACATTTCGTTGAGGGAGAAAGCACTCCCTCCACTCTTACAAACGCTGCAATATCCCACTCAAAATTCAGCTTCTCTGTGAAGCTTCTTCTTTTACTTCCTACAGATTCTCAAGATCCCACTAAAGTATCAATTTCTCTGTGAAGCTTCCCAAAATATCCTAGACTGCGCTCCTTCCTGGGGTTCAAAAACATTTTCTGGATGACTATATCATAACTACTTTTCGGTAACTTTACCTCTCCTATCAGAATATGAATTACCTAAGGTTGGGCAAAGCTTTCTTTACCTTAACATAGCTCAATAGCTCAGGAGAGTAAGCAGAGAAAGCACAATATGAAACGTGTTCAATAACATGTCCAGAAATTATCACAAATAATTCATGTCAGTTTTAGGGACAAAGTACACCTTTTAGAAAAAAATGTTTGACACAAACACAAAAGATGTCTTCAAGGGCAGCTTGCTATAATATTAAACCTACCTTGACATTGATCTTTCATAAGAATAACTAAGTAATTACATTTCAAGAGGGATTGATATATAAGCCTAGCACTGTTTCTGAAACTTGATATTGTAAGATAAATACTATATATAATTAAGATTATTATAATTTTAAAAGAATATTATATGCTTTTCTATGGAAATACGAACAGAACTAAAAGTGGCTCATATATTCAAAATGCTCCAGCAGTGACTTGAAAACTTCTTTATATGAATCTGTGGTTTCTATTATTATAAGAAAAATAATTTCGTGCCTGTATTTTTAACCATTTCCAAGTTTGTCTATACCCCTTCACACATCTCTTTCACGATCTTTGGAGTTTAAAAATAAGTGTTTTTAGCATCCTGGATGCTAGCACTGTTTCTTTTTCCTATCTATATCACCAGTGTTATTTTATGTATGATTCATGTTCATGCATGTGTTGTAAAGAACTAACAGAAATCTCTGGATCTTCCTATTCTTTCAGCCCATAAAACGTTATACAATTCTCAACGTTCAAAACATCACCTATCCCAACTCATTTCATAAACAGAAAAATAATATGGAACAAAAACCACTGACAAACTTGTTTAATTAACAAAGTAATACTACTTATTATTTTAAGCCTCAATACCTAATGTTTCAAACAGACCTAATTCATAAAAAACTGTTAATTTCTCCTCAATCCCTCTGCAGAGGCCTTCAGTTTCTCTAAACAGAATCTGTCACTTAATCACTTTACACTGCCCATTGTGTGCATGTCGCACAGGACCACTCACTGCCAGCTCTAGAGGATAGGAACATGTGTACATGTCTACAAGACTAGATCCTCAATGGGAAGACTGTCGGTATTTATCTCACCTCTCCCGTGGTACCGACCATAGAATTTTGCACATAATTCACTAACTTCAGCAGAGGTATGGACTACAGAGAAACTTATGAATGACACTACACGTATCTGTGTTTTCAAGGTGTACATCCTTCTCATAGATTTCTCAAACATACTGTAATATGTTGGCACTGTCCATGGTATTTTGGGGGAATGAGAAGATAAATCAAATTTTGATTAGATTGAAATGAGTAGTTGTTAAGACATAAGCATTAAACACCTGCCTTGTCTGCTTAATGTTTTTAAGTACTCTCTTAAATGTGGTAACACAAAGAAGTAACTTGTCTTTCATGGGCTTATAACATAGTTAGGAAGAGAGAATGCACAGATACATGTATAAAAATATATAGTGATATAGGATATCATGTGGAAATTGCTAATGGAAGGAATGGAACAGATGATTACTAACACATACATTCAGACGAGAGAGAATACACTGATAATTGAGGTCCTTGTAGACTGCCTAATGAGAGATATAGAAATTGGCCTGGGCTTACAAGGAAAAGAGGGATTTAAAGGGAGACTGATGAGACGTCTTCTTGGCAACAAGTGTGTAGGAATGCTTTGGAAGCTGGAATGCACATAGCTTGGTTACAAAACAAGGAGTAGATGAGAGAGGATTATTTTGATGTAAGAATGAAAGTAGTTTAGAAAGAGACGTGTGAAGAGAGGGTTGGTGTGGAAGTGGGGCAGACTTTTAAGAACCTCAAATGCCAAACAAAGGAATTTAGATTTGATTTTGATAAATGAAAAGCTTTTTAACAGAGCAGTGATGTTCATGAAGAGTATTTTAAGAGGATTAATATGGTACTCAAAGGAAAATTCTGGGAACAGAAAGATCTTTGGGAGAAAATATAGTTGTCTACTTATTATATGGAAAAAAAAAACAAAAAAAAAAAGGACCAAGAAGAAGTCAGGCACCAGCATAGTAAATGCTGATTGATCAGTTATTGAATAAATGAGTAAATGGATGAGAGAATAATAAAAGTTATCTAACAGAAGAAAGATAAAGGAAGATAAGAATGTTAAGTCATTGTAAAGAAAGGCTCAAAATGATTTATTTTGCAATAAACTTTTTATTTTAAGGAAAGAGGTTATATATGTATTTTTGTTCATGTTTCTGTAAAAGACACAGAAATAGGATTTCAGCCCCTGACTCTTAAAAAATATCTAAGATTTTCTTCTGAAACTTCCAATTCTTTCCCAATTGCTCAGATTTAATTTCTTACTCATATTTTTAAGAGTGTTGCATGTAGTTCTCTTAAAGCTCCTATATTCTGGTCTATGTTGTATTACTTTTGTACAAGATTCAAAACCTATAGGCTTCGGTTGATGGAAAAATAATGTTTCCAATAGCATACATATAACGAATAAACTGGTTTTGGGCAAAAAATACATGAAACTAGTTTAAGATATTGAGCATTTAAAGTAGTTACAGGACTTTTAGTAAGAGGTATGTAATTGACAAAGATGAAGAGTGAGTTCAGGACTGAAAATTTGGGAAAGGTGTCCTTTTAAGCCATGAGATTGGATAAGATTCTCAAGAGAAAAGCAAAAAGTTTGTAAAAGAATAAAAATAAAAAAATAAAAAGAATGTTCAAAGAAGAGTGAGGGAAAGAAGTGAAGCTAATGGATTTCATTTTAATAAAAACTTCAAAGGAAAATCAAGAACTACATCCATATGGAATCACAGAAACTAAAAAAGGAGAGATTTTAGGAGATACGGAATAATCTAGGAGAATAATGACTGAAAGAAAGACTTTTGGGTTTGGTATTTAAGAAGTCATTGGTAACCACTAGGGGGAAAAAATCTTGTCAAGGAAGCAACAAAAGTCAGATTAAACTGTGAAGAAGTAAAGCAAGAAGTGTATAGATGGAAAATGGAATTAGACTGAATAAGATAAGAAAGTGTGTGTGTGTGTTTATGTGTGTGAAAGACAGAGAGAAAGAGAGAGAGAGAGAGAGAGAGAGAGAGAGAGAGAGAGAGAGAGAGAGAGAGAGAGAGAGAATAGGAGATATGAGCAAATCTGCAAGGTAAAGAACCAGTAGAGAGTGAAAAATTAAAGATACAACAAACATAGTGTGTATTAGAGCATCAGAAAGTGTAGAATTCAAGAGCAAATGGGGATTTACAGGACTAAGATGACTTATGAGAGGACTTGAAGCTCCTTCTCGGAGACAAGATGGAAGAATGAGAGATTCGAGAAGTTCTGGATATGTGCTTTTAAACCATGAGAAATGTGGGTCTGAGTCAGGCAGAGTAGACAAGGAGTAAAGATAGCAGAGAGTTCCACGTATGGAAAGGGGTGAGACCATCAGAGGGATAGAATTGTGAGAACAGACTCTGTTGGCAAGATAAAGTATGATTAAGACAAATTAAAACCATGAGGACCCAGGTGAGCTTACAAATTAATAAGTTGTAAAGAAGCTCACGGCACAATTTCCTGCTTTTGTCCAGCAATGCTCAGAAGATAGTAGCCAGCAAGTCCAAGATGGTGCATAGGAAGAAGCAGAGCTTGCTCCCTCCTAAGACCACCTCAAATGTACACCAATATTTAGAGCATTTCCTCCTGAGAGACAACTGAATAGCTTTTTCACAACAAACAAAAGAAAGAGACCACGTAGAGAAGGTTGGAGAACCATGAGAGCTCTCCAGGAGCGGAGGGAGCTCTCAGGGATCAGAGAAACCAGGGAGTGTCATTGTTTACATTTCCCCTGCCCTTGGACAGCATGCGAGAGCTCTATCCAGGTGCTCTAGCTGACCTGCATGACTGTTGTAGCACATCCCCAGTCTCCCTTCCTAGACGTAGCTCCAGCAGGAATAGAAGGATGCCATAGCACATGCACACAGGACCCTTCCACCTGGAAACTGATCCAGCAGGTATTAAGGGGCGCTGCTGTGCACACCCACTGGGCCGGGTGTGCATATATAGGGCTGCCCTGCTGTGAGGAAGTATATAACTAGTAGGGGCAGCGCTGGGCAGTGCTGTCTAGACCTAGATCAGGCACAGACAAAGCAACAAGGTGAAGCATGCATGCACTGGGCAACCCCGCATAGGTAAGCAGGGAGAAGAAGCATACACATACCAGACTACCCTGCACTGATCCGTGCTGGCTATGGACGGCCAGAATAACAAGGGGCTACCACACATGTGTGTACATTGGGCTGCCCTGCCCCCAGAACCTGCTCCTTTTGGCCAGGCAACAACCTAGAAACTGCCTGCCCCCCACCTCCCAACTACAACTGTCCTGCCAAAATCACTTGGCACACAGTGTACACAGAGCCCACATTCGCAAGATTGAGAGAGACTATTTCATCTAACTCATAGGAACACACAGACAGTAAAACAAAATTGGGAGACAGAAGAATATGCCCCAAATGAAAGAAGAAGAAAAAACCCTGCAGAAAATCTCTAATGAAACAGAGATTAAAAAAAATTTTTCTTTTGCCTGATAAAGATTTCAAATAAATGGTCAAAAAGATGCTCAACAAACTTGAGAGTAGAATAAAGGAACAGAAAAGGCCATCATCAGAAATAAGAAAATAAATACAGGAAAGAAAAAAATCTCACTGGTACAGGCAAATATATACTAAACAAAGTGAATTAACCACTTCAAAAGCTATTATGAATGCTGAAAGACAAAAGTAGCAATCTGAACTATAATTACAATAAATAGTCAATGAATACACAAAAAAGATATAAAATATGACGTCAAACACAAAGTGTGGAGGGAGAGTAAAAATGTAGTGCATTAAGAGTATGTTTGAAATTAAATACCTATCAGCCTGAAACAGAGTGCTGTACATACAGATGAATAGAAATGAACCTCATGGTTATCAGAAACCGAAAACCTACAAAAACACACAAAAAGATTAAGAGAAAGGAACCCAAACCAAACATTAAGGAAAACCAGCAAACCAAAAGGAAAGAGAGTAAGAGAAGAAAGGAACAGAGAAGAACTATAAAAACAACCAAAAATGTTAAGAAAATGACAATAATGGTAATTGTCATTTTGGTAATTACTTCCAATGTGTCAATTGGTAATTACTTTCAATGTGAATGGACTAAATGTTCCAACGAAAAGACATAAGGTGGCTGAATGCATAGGAAAACAAGACCCATTTATATGCTGCCTACAAGAGACTCACTTTAGGCTGAAGGACACACTCAGACTGAAAGTGAAGGGATGGAAGAAAACATTCCATGCAAATAGAAATGAAAAGAAAGACAAAATGGACTTTAAAGCAAAGAATGTACATGAACAAAGAAGGACATTACATAATAATAAAGGGTTCATTTCAAGAAGAGGATACAGTAATTATTAATATCTATGTACTCAACATAGGCGCACCTAAATATATAAAGCAAATATTCATGGATATGGGGGGCAGAAATTTACAGTAAACAATAATAGTAGGGGACTTTAATACCCCACTAACCTCAATATATAGATCATCCAGAGAAAAAATTAATAAGGAAATAATGGCCTTAAATATCCCAGTAGAGCAGATCAATTTAACAAACATTTATAGGACATTTCTTCCCCAAACTGCAGACAACACATTTTTATCTAAAGCACGTGAAACATTTTCCTGAATAGACCACATATTAGGCCACAAAACAATCCTTAGTAAATTCAAGAAGACCAAAACTATATCAAGCTTATTTTTTGACCAGAATGGCATTAAGCCATTCCTAGAAATCAACTCCAGGAAGAAAACTGGAAAAAACACAAATACATGGCGATTAAACAACATGCGATTAAACAGCCAATAAATTAAAGAGGAAATCAAACAGGAAACTAAAAACTACCTTGAGGCAAATGAAAATGAAAACAACTTCCCAAAATTTAAGGGATGCAGTAAAAGGAGTTTTTAGAGGGAAGTTCATAGCAATACAAGCCTATCTTATGAAACAAGAAAAATTATGTATAAATTTATACATAAAGGAACAAGATAAGAACATGCACAACCCAAAGTATGTAGAGGAAAAGAAATAATAAAGATCAGAACAGAAATAAATGAAATGCGACTAAAAATACAATTTAAAAGATCAATGAAACTAAGAGCTAGTTCTTTAAAAGGATAAATACAATTGACAAACCTTTAGCCAGACTCATCAAGAATAAAAAGGAGTGAGCACAAATGAATAAAATAGGAAATAAAGGGGGAACAATTACAACAGTCTCTCTGACAAATTGTGTTGGAAGAATAGGAATATGCAAAAAAAAAGAAGAGAAAAGAAAAAATAAAAGAGAAAAAAAAGAAATTGGAGCACTCTTATACCATATACAAAAATAAACTGAAAATGGATTAATGACTTAAATGTAAGACCTGAACCCATAAGACTCCTAGAAGAAAACATTGGAAGTAAATACTTTTACATTAGTCCTAGTAATATCTTTCTGGGTATGTCTTATTGAAGCAAGAAAAATAAAAGCAAAAATAAACAAATGAGACTTGATCAAATGAAAAGGCTTCTGGACAGTGAAGGAAACCATTAACGAAACAAAATGCAAACTACCTAATGGGAGGATATGTTCACAAATGATATATCTGATAAGGGATTAATATCCAAAATATATAAGGAACTCATACAACTCACTAACACCAACAACAAAAACTAAGCAATCTGATAAAAAAAATTGACAGAGGACATGAAGCGATTTCTCCAAAGAAGACATACAAGTGACCAACAGACATATGAAAAGATGCTTAACGTCATTAGTCATCAGGGTAATGCAAATCAAAACCTCAATGAGATACCACTTCACACCTGTTAGAATGGCTATTATGCAAAAGACAATAAAAAAAAAAAAACTAATGAGAATTTAAAACTCTGGAAGAGCAGTGGGGAAGATACAAAAGATTGAATGTATTAATGAAACAATGAATGAATTAGTTAATTCAAAAAATATTTATCAATCACCTATGAGCCAAAATGGTGCCAAGTACTGGAACTACTGGAAGGAAAAAAGCATATACAGTCCGTGGCTTCATGACACACAGTCTATGGAGGACAAATGATGCCAGAATAGGCAAACGACTTCTCTGCCCTGACTAACCCAAAGAAACGAGATGATTGCCTCCTTCTCCCAGTCACATAGCAATTCCCTTGCACTGCACATCTCATTGGAAGTTGATCATCTTGTGACTTTATTATAATGATTGATAAATACGTTTATCCTTTCTATGCCTTATTTTTCTTCCATTTGATTTTAGCTTCTTTTAGGAGCAAAAGCTGGATCTGATTTGTCTTTATATCTCTTATAATTATCAAAATGTGTTACAAATAGCTCCACAGGGTGTACAGAGGGTGCCAAAAAAATGTATACACATTTTAAGAAAGGAAAAAACTGTATTAAATTTATAGTACTCAATATATACCAATAATCAAAGATGAATACAAGTCATGTGTATATATATTTTTTGGCACCCCTGGTATATTTTTTAATGTGATTTTTCTTTTTCTGGCTCAGTACGGTCATCAAGAACAAGAAGTAGAAAGCAGAAAAGGCTTTTTAAAAAAACCCTTTTTCTTTCTTTTTTATTTTTGGTAAGAACACAAGTTCTACTCTCTCATCAAATTTCAAATACACAATACAGTATTACCAAATATAGTCACATTATATATCAGACCCTCAGACTTTCTACATTTTATAGCTGGAAGTTTGAATCCCTTTACCAACCTCCTCCCATTTCCCCCACCACCTAGCCTCTAGCAAACACCATTCTACTCTCTTTTTCTAAGTTTGACTTTTTAATTTTTTTCTTTTTTTTTTAGATTCCACATATAAGTGATACCATGAAATATTTGTGTGTCTCTGTCTGGCTTCCTTCAATAGCATCATACCCTCCAGGTTCATCCATTTGTCACAAATAGCAGAATTTCCTTATTTTTTTAGGAAAAAAAAATTTCTTTATCCATTTATCTGCCGACCAACACTTAGGTTGGATCCCTTGGCTATTGTGAATAATGCTGCAATGTATAGGAGACTACAGATATCCCTTTAAGATGCAATTTCATTTTCTTTGGGTATGTAGCTGGAAGTGGAATTGCTGGATTGTTTGATAGTTCTATTTTTAATTTCTTGAGGAATCTCCATACTCTTTCCCATAGTGGCTGTAGCAGTTTACATTGCCACCCTTTCCTCCACATCCTCACAAGCCTTTTTCTCTTTTGACTTTTTGATAGTAAACATCTTAACAGCTGTGAAGTGGCATTTAATTGTGGTTTTGATTTGCATTTTCCTGATGATTAGTGAAGTAGAGCACCTTTTCATGTACCTGTTTTTTTATTTGTATGTTTTGGGAAAATGTCTATTTAGGTCCTTTGTCCATTTTTCAATTGGGTTATTTATGTGTTTATTTAATATACACTTTTTGCTATTGAGTTGTGTGACTCCTTTATGTATTTTGGATATTACTCCTTATTGGGTATGTGGTTTGTAGATGGTTTTCTTTGTTGTGCAGAAGAAACTTTTCAGTTTGATATTGACTTTTAGCTTTTCTTGACTTTGCTTTTGGTGTCAAATGCAAAATGTCTTTGGCAAGGCCAATGTCAATTGTCAAGGAGCTTACCCCCTATGTTTTCTTCTAGGAGTTTTACAGTTTCAGGTCTTACATTTGAGTGTATTCATTTTGAGTTGATTTTTGTATATGGTGTGAGATAGGGATATTCTGACATTATTTTGCATGTATCTGTCCAGTTTTCCAACACCATTTATTAAAGAGACTATCCTGTCTCCATTGTATATTTTTGGCGCCTTTTAAAACAATTAATTGACCATATACGTGGGGGTTTATTTCTGGGCTCTCTATTGTGTTGATCTGTATGTCTGTTTCTATTCAATACTATAATGTTTTGATTACTATAACTTTGTAATATAGTTTGAAATCATTAAGTATGATGCCTCCATACTTGTTCTTCTTTATGAAGACCGTTTTGGCCATTTTGGTCTTTTTTGGTTCCATATACATTTTAGGATTTTTTTTTTCTATTTCTGTAAAAAACTGCCAGTGAAAATTTGATAAGGATTACATTGAATCTGTAGATTTCTTTGGGTAGTGTAGACACTGTAACACTGTTAATTCTTCCACTCCATAATCATGGACTTTCTTTCCACTTATTTGTGTCTTCCTCATTTTCTTTCATCAATGTCTTATAGTTTTCAGGGTATAGATATTTCACCCCCTTAGTTAAATTTGTTCCTAAGTATTTTAGTTTATGATGCTGTTGTAAATGGAATTATTTTCTTAATTTCTCTTCCTGATAGTTCCTTGTTAGTGTACAGAAATGCAATTGAATTTTGTATATTGATTTTGTATCCTGCAATTTTACTAAATTTGTTTATTATGTATAACAGTTTTTCTGATGGACTCTTTAGGATTTTCTATATATAAATCATGTCATCTGCAAATAGTGACAATTTCACTCTTCCTTTCTGATTTATTTCTTTTTCTTACCTAATTGCTGTGGCTAGGATTTCCAGCAGTACGTTAAATAAAAGTGGTCAGAATGGGCATTGTTGTCTTGTTCCTGATCTGAAATGAAAAACTTTCAGTTTTTGCCTTTGAGGATGATGTTAGCTGTGGGCTTGTCATATATTACCTTTATTATGTTGAGGTACATTCCATCCATGCTTAATTTATGGAGTTTTGTTTTGTTTTGTTTTGTTTTTTTGTCATGACAAGATGCTGTATTTTGTGAACTACTTTTCCTGTGTCCAGTGAGATGATCATATAATTTTTATCCTTCATTTTGTTATTGTGTGTATCACATTTATTGATTTGTATATTGTGAACCATCACTGCATCCCAGAAATAAATCCCACTTGATCATGGTGTATGATCCTTTTAATATTCTGTTGAATTTGGTTTGTTAATATTTTGTTCAGGATTTTTGCAACTATGTTCATCAGAAATACTGGCCTGTAATTTCTAGAAAAAAACATATTTTTAATTTGGAAGCTTTCAGCAGCTAAACTCAAAATTCAGATTTTAAAAATCCCTAGTTAATTTCACAAGAAATGAGGATTATAGGTGATCACTAAATAAGCTTTAAAAAAGTTGTCATGTTCTATAACTTTCAGATATTACACAGTTCCTGAGTTCTACTTACTTAATTCTGAGACTCTCTTTAGTATAATCCTAAGACTTTTCAGACTTCAGCACAGGAATCCTAGGCAGAAAAGCTGGTAAACAGACAAATGTTGGATTAGTTCAGAGAACTGAAATTTATTCCAGAATGGTACCCCAGAAACATAGGTATAGTGTGATAGATTTTTTTTCATAGATTCTACATTATTTGGTTGTAATAGTGGTAGCTCCCAACCCCCACTGAGCTTATCTAAATAAGCAATATTTTTCATGAATAAATATTGACATGAACAAACACATTTACATAGGCCGAGTACAAGCAGTTATTAAATTGTTATAAAAATTGCAATTTTTACATGGTCACAAAAAACAGACCTGAGATTTAAGTTTCACAATTTGACAGTAGATTTCACATATTCTTAACAGTTATATCTCATTTCAATAATTACAACATCTTTTCTATTTTGGAATTTCACCTGGCATATTTGCCCCTTCCTCCCACATCCCCCATTAGTTAAGCTAATGTTAAGAATCAGTCATAGTTTAGGAATTATGAGTATACACTGGGAGGTCACATTTTGTAGCATTGAAGAATGCAGAATTTGGGGGCCCAAACAGGCCTGGGTTCAAGTCCTGGTTTCACATCTCTAAAATGGGTTGTTATAAAGGACTGAATATAGTTCATATATGCAAAACAGGGTCTGGAACAAAGTACAAGGCTAAAAGTATTTGAATTATCTATTGTTATTGACAGTGTGAAAATGCATCACTGTTGGTTTATAAAGTGTTGTAAATAATTTGAGTGTTTGAAAAAAATGAGAATATTTAGCACCAAGACAAATCAGAGAGGAATCATGTAAGATGAAACTGCAGCAGTGTTTGGTATGCCCTCCTACTGCCTCTGAGGATAGAAAGTTGTTGATGAACTAGAATTGAGTGCGTACTCCAGAGAATGTTGACGTCACCCATATTTTGGATGTGGATGATATATTTAAAGGAAACTTATCAACAGATCAAGAGATAAATGTAAAATGGGCCTTCGATGATTTGAGAGTTTAAAAAACTTCTACCGGGAAGATTTTAAAGTATTTTATTCATTAACTACTTACCCGTTATCCTTGGAAAATAACATGATTTTAAACAGATGCAAAAAGTGTAGTAAATTCATAATTCCCACAGAGTAGATAAATTTTAATTGCCAAGATATTTTAATCACTTTCAATTTAATAGTTTTGGCTCTTCCTTTCCCTGTCAAATTTATTTTTCTAAGGTATGACAAAAATTAGCTGTGTGATTTGTAGCTTAGGTCCTTGTAGCTTGTAAGAGTTCTACTACAGCATATCCTAATAGTGTATATTCAATAAATACTTGTTACAAATAATGAGAGATTGACTTTAGCCATCATTTATTAATGAACTCTATTTTTCTCTGTCACTAGATTCCAATACCCATAAGTGGCTTTATATAATATAATATATTCAATTAAGTTTGTTTGATGCTTGAAAATTAAATAAATGTTCAGCCAATATTACAAATCAGATCAAATTATAATAAAATCTTTAACATTTTTCTTATTCTTTGCAAATGCTGGAATATAAACTCTCTGACAATTGCTGGAAATGTTGCCAAACAATAAGCAATAGAAATCAAAGTGGGCCTTTATTTAAAGATAGTAAATTGAATATGCACAAAAGCTGCCACTGCTTCCCCCAAAGTCACTTAAATCACAGTTAAGATATTAAGAAAAGGAGGAGGATATTAGGTTAAAAAGAAGATATATAAACCAAAATGGATATAAATCCCATTAGGAAAACAGATGATGGCAACAAAATTTTGTGGGCTGTCAGGATTGGGGTTGGTAATTGTCTAAAGACCACAAGCCAGCAGGGAAGCAGACAAAAACCAATTGAGTGCAGAAGGAATCTTGCAAATAGGGGTGAATTGGGGGCTAAAACCAAAGGAGTTGGTTGAAGTCTGTTTAGGAAGGAATCAGACCTCCAGCACCCCTACATCTCTATACAGAGATTGTCATACCCTAGAGTGTCATAGATATTTATTTTCTGAACACACACAAACACACGTACACACACTACATATGTATGTTCAGTCTTTGGAGGTGGTCAAAACAGAGGATCTCTGGATCATAGGACACACTTAAAAGTGAGGACACATGCTCTAAAGAGAGCAATTGAGTGAAAGTTTGAATAGAGAAACCCCCGGACTTTTTCCTCAGTTCAGCTCCCAGAATTGCGGCAGCCAAACTTATACCTTCCAGCCAGGATGAAAAGAGCCTTTCCTGAGAGTTGGCTAATCCACTGGAGATTTAAAAAATATACTGGCTTTGGGGGTCTCCCCAAATAAAGAACGAAATTAGATCACTTGGCAGCACATTCCACAATCAGCTTGTTGTACCGTCCTGCAAATCAGTGTTTTAGTGCTGTGATTTTAAATAATGGATCACTACCTGCCAAGCATCACTCAGCAGACATCTGAGAAAAGCCTTTAACATTAAGCACAAAATCCCAAATAAGCCAACCAATGGGTGAAAACAATTCAGAGATAAGAGAGAACCATTCGGGGAGTAGAAACCTCAAAATCCTCAGGTAAGATAAGTATTGCATCCATGGGAAAAAAGAAGACACTACCAAGAAAGGACTCAAAAAATATCAGAGACTCTTGGAGTTAAAAATATGATAGCATAAAAATAAATGCATAAAAAAAATAAAGTTACGATACTAAGGTACTCTCCACAAATTAAAAACAAAATGACGAAAGATGGAAAACAAGAGATGATAAAAATGTATATATTAAAGGACCAGTCCAAGAGGTCTAATATTGGAATAGAAGGAATTACAGAAAGAGTAAGAGGGAGGAAACTGTCAACAAAATAAAGGAAGAAAATGTTTAGGCCCAACAGAATCCTCCAATATCTAGCACAATGAATGAAGAATGCATCTCCAAAGTACACTGTTAAGAATTTTTAAAAGCAGGACCAAGTGAAGATCCCAAATTCTTCAAGAAAGGAACAACAAACACACAAATAAACACAAGAGTAGTTTTATACAAAGAACCAAGGGTAAAAATAATATTGGACTTCTCAACAATCATACTGAAGGAAGATAATGGAGTCAACAGCAAAGGCTTCAAAATTCTGAGGCAAAATGACTTTCAATCTGAAGGTCTCTGTCAAACTAATAAATCTATTTTTATATATTAACTCATAATTTATTAATACATGTATTTTCAGAGGTACACATTCTAGGAAGTTTAATCTTCCGTCTACTTTCTCTGGAGACGATTACCGGAGTGTGCAGCATCACACTAAGGAAGAAACATGGACAGAGAAAGACGTGGGATCAGAAGCAGAGGCAGTGTGTGTTCAGCCGTGCGGGTTAGAGATCCCAAAGACGGCTGCTGTGCAGCAGGCCTGGGAGCAGTCACCCAGCTCAGAGCAGGTCACAGGGTGCTCGGAGACACTAACCCAGGAAGATGAAAATCAGAGATTATCTAATGTGATTGAACTATCCACAGAGATTATACAACTAATGGAAACTTTGGGGCTGGAAAGGCAATGAATAGAATAAAAAACAAAAAAATAAAAACAATTATTAATGCAGGGAAAATAAAAAACTTATGCAAGAAAGATGATAATAGTATAATACAGACTACAGGAATATATAGTGTACTATGTATTATATGAATATGCAAAAATATTTATAATGCAATGAGCAGTTAAAATTTTATCTAATCAAAATTTTGTACTAGAGGAATGGAGGTATGAGGAGTGTGTGTGTGTATGTATGTGTGTGTGGTGGTAGTAATTGGTCTGAGTGGCATGAGGTGACAGAGGGGTCAATCCGCATTTCCACAGTGGGGAGTCAGTAGATATTGCTCACAACTGAAAAATTAAGATTTCACAATATAGGCATGTTATATATAGAGAGAGTGGTAAATATCAAAAGAAACAGCTGGGAACATTGGGAATATTTGCCTTTTGGTATCTGAAACTTTGAGGATGGTTTGGCAGCTGAGGGACTTCTGATTTCTTTATCAAGCTTTAGAGATAAACTTGTCTCTATACTATGCAAGTACAATTTCAATAAAATAAAAATACATTTAAAAAAGCCTGAGAAGCATATATAACATTCAAATCACATATTTAAGACACTCATGATGGAAAGGAAATATGTAATATATAAAAACAGACTGAGGAAGTTTAGCAAGTTCTGAAATATAATTGCAATTTTGATAATTAGTGAACTACATTGATTTCTTTTGTTTTGTTTTTTTCTCTTACACTGATTTCTATTAACTGAATGAGCAAGAGAGAGGCTGAAAAGTAGGAAAAGTCAACCCTGATACTCCTCAATTGGCTAGATCAGCAGTTCTTGAACTTGATCTTAGAACTTATTTTACTCTTAAAAAATTATTAAGGATCATGAACAACATTTGTCTCTGTGGGTTATGTCTATCCTATTTAACACATTAGAACAAATCTAAAGAAAATTTAAATATTAATTTATGAATTCATTTACAAATAATGATAATAAACTCATTATGTTTTTATGAAAAGTAACTATATCTTTTTTAAAGAATAAGAATAATAGCATTCTTAACATAAGTTGCATAATTCTTTAATATCTATCTGGCTTAACAGAAAAAAGCTGGATTCTTATATCTGCTTATGCATTCAAGCTATTGTATTGTTTTTGTTGAAGTGCAGAGAGAAAGTCTGTCCTTACAAAGATATGTAATTATGTAGCCTTTTAATATAATTATTGTGGATATTCTTTGGTAGTACACCAAAACTTGACATAAAATAGTTTCTAAGGATATTTGAAATGTGGAATTCAAAATGATATCAATGAACTTCTTGAACTCTGTTATATTAAAATTCATTGGGACTTCTAGTCAAGATGGTGGAGTAGGTAAAGTGTGTTCACCTCCTCCCATGATCACATCAAAATTACAACTAAATTATAGAATAACCATCACTAAGAACCATGTGAATACTAGCTGAACAGAAATCCAATGACTAAAGACATAAAGGGGAAACTATCAAGACTGGTAGGAGGGGTGGAGACACAGAATGGGTAGGTTCCACACCCATGGTACGGCAATTAAGAAATCGGAGGGCTATCTTGGCTGCAGAGGTCCAGCCTGAGGAGTGAGTCCCAGCCCCGCACAAGGCTCCCCAGTCTGGGGCACTAGTGCTGGGAAGAGGAGTCCCCATAACACGTAGCTGTGAAAAACAGTGGGGATTGTGTCCAAGAAAGACAAAGCACTGCTAGAGACCGAGGCAGTATTCTCAAAGGGCCCATAGACAGACACACTCACAAACTTACTCATTCTAAGCTCAAGCTCAGAGGCAGCAGCTTGAAAAGCTCCAGGGACCTACGGGGAGGAACACAACTGACTAACTTAAGGGTGAGGGCTGGAGGGGCAGTGGTCAGGGCAACTCTCTCCAGGGAGAGAAGTGCTGGCAGATGCCATTTATTGTTGGTTGAGCTCTTCTCCCACACAGCCTGCCTGGTGCAGAAGGGCACCAAGTCTGTGCTCTCCATTAACCTGGCTAACACCATTGCCCAACCCTGGTGATTCCATCTAACAACCACGAGTTTTTTTCTCTGTATCTATGAGTCTATTTCTGTTTTATTTGCTGTTTTTTTCTGTTCTTTAGATTTCCACAAATAAGTGAGATTGTATGGTATTTGTCTTTCTCAGTCTGACTTATTTCATTTAGCATAATATCCTCTATGTCCATCCATATTGTTGCAAATGGTAAGATTTCACTCTTTTTTATGACAGAGTAATACTCCATTGTACATATGTATCACAATTTCTTTATCCAATCGTCCATTGATGGGCATTTCAGTTGTTTCCATATCTTGGCTATCGTGAATAGCACTTTAGTAAACATAAGGGTACATATATTTTTTCAAATTAATGTTTTGGATTTTGGGGGGATAAACATCCAGGAGAGGAATTGCTGGGTCATAAGGTAGTTCTACTTTTATTTTTTTGAGGGATCTCCATACTGTTTTCAATAGTGGATGCACCAATTTGCAATCCCACCCCCAAACGTGTATGAGGATTTCCTTTCTCCACATCCTCTCCAGCACTTGTTGTTTGTTGATTTGTTGATGATAGCCAGTCTGACAGGAGTGAGGTGGTATCTCATTGTGGTTTTTATTTGTATTTCTCTAATGCATAATGACACTGAGCATCTTTTCATACGTCTATTGGCCATCTGTATGTTCCCTTTGGAGAAATGTCTATTAATGTCTTCTGCCCATTTTTTAATTGAATTGTTCAAGGGTTTTTTGTTTTGTTTTGTTTTTTTTTGGTGTTGTGTTATATGACTTGTCAATGTACCTGTGGTAGATAAAATTTTCAAAAATTCTAAAATTTTCTTGAAAACTCAATTTTTTTTCCCCATTGGCAATAAGTAGTGTCAGTTGCTTTCCTTGAAGTGATGTCTTTTGTTAAATTTTGAGAAATTGTCTTCCAAATGTTCATGTTGGACTAACCCTAGTTTATCTCGCAGTGTGTTTTCTAATAATTATGTTCCATAACATATGGTGTGTAATGGTCCTCAATAGTGTTTAACTCAGTTTCACAAGTGCTTTACCTTAAAACAATCATGATGGTTCAGTGTGAAGCAGGAGTGCTTCTGTGTGATTTTCATTTGCCACATAGAATATTTAAAAAAAAAACCTACTTAAGGATTGTGATTTAATAAAATTAACAATTTTTACCACTGTATCAAGAATGTTCTTATGTAAAACAGACAATTTTTTTTCTGTATGTGTATGGCAGAATATTTTGACCAGTAGTTTGGAGCCACTGCTCCAACTGGTGCTGAGACACCAGCAGTTTTACCCACCACTGCTTTGTACCATCAGTGCCAGTGTCAATACAGTTAAAAAGACAAATAAGGCCTTAGAATTATTGTGACCTTTTGAACTGCCAGAAACTGTCACAGGACTCCTTCTGGGCTAACTCAAACTCCTTGAGTGTGGGGATTGATTCTTACTCATCTTTGTTTCTCTAGAAATGTGTTGAACACATGCTAAGTGGTCAAAAAGTATAATGAATTGAACTACACTGAATTAAGAGGATAGTTAAATAGTTATTTATGTGGAAAAACAGTGGGTAAATTAATGGGAGAACATTGCAAGAAGTGGACCTTTGAAAAACAAAATTGCTATATGACCTTACTTTGTTGACTACTATCTTTAAAACTTAGCTCCCACTTTATCCCCACACTCCTACTGCTCCCCCAACAGGCACTATATTGACCTACAGAACAAAACAACCTAAAGCCAAGCCTTGCATTCACGCTTTCCCCATCTAGCTAAAACAACTGTCTCTTTCCATACTTCTACCTCATTCCAAATTAATCACCTTTCTCCTTTCAAATAGCTGATGATGTAGTCCCCATGTAAGTAATATCCTTTCACTATTCCCCAGCCTCTATTTTTCCCCCTGGCTTTGAATATCCAGCTAAAACCCAAACATTTCCACAATGTACTTCCTGATGATCTGACCCTAATGATATATCCATCCCTGGCCAACTATTTAGGAAAGTTTAGGTCACATGACTTAACATTTTATGAACAGGTAATCATCAATTGCTTGTTAACTGATTTGTGTGTATTAATATTATCTCCCTAATTATCAAGTTCTCGGAGTATAGAAATCATCTCAACAAAGATGAGGAGTCAAGTTCTATAATTACTATATAAATTGTCATCATTTATTTTTCTTATAGGCTCCATACTGTTTAATACGGTACAAGCTCACTGTAGGCCTTCAGTAAACACTTGTGGATTAATTGAATACAGAAAGCAAGGGCTGCTATTTTGGAGAAAGATTACCCACAAGGGAGTTAAAAGATTTGAAGGATTATATGTGGTGAATTTGAACAAAGCAAAGCCAAGTAAAATTTGCAGACTTCCAATTTTCCAATTGATTTCCATTACGTTTTATTTGTCACCATAATAGGTCCAGGAAGAGTCAAAATTGATAATGCAGTTATGAAAAGTTAATACTGTTAGTTCCATAAATAAACTACTGCACATTAACTC
This sequence comes from Rhinolophus sinicus, assembly GCF_057876585.1. Lineage (NCBI taxonomy): Eukaryota > Metazoa > Chordata > Mammalia > Chiroptera > Rhinolophidae > Rhinolophus > Rhinolophus sinicus. The sequence goes on from NC_142506.1 coordinate 50,487,078, forward strand.
TTTTAACAATAATAAAGTAAAATTTTCTCAGAGCCAGTCATTTTAAAGTCCTGATAAAATGTTTTCACTGAAAGAATTCTTTGAGACACTTGCTGAAAACTGAGAAGATTTTCTCATCAATCATAGAAAATAATTTTGCACTTCGGGAAAAAAAAAAAGCGAACCTGCTATAGGAACTGGGAAATGGAAATATATATTGTGTACTTATTATTTGTCAGCTACACGGATTATATCACTTATTTAGTCCTCTCACCGAGTCTTCAAAGTAGATATTATTATCCTCATTTAGAGAAATAGTAACTGATATTTAGAAAATAAGAAACTTGTCCAAAATCATAGAATGCCTAAGTTGTGGGTTCATCACAGGGAGCTATTGTTTTCTGAACCCAAAAATTAGGTTCTTTCCTCTCCACCTTGTAAAGTGATTTCTTGTTTTAATAAGATGTCGAATGGATGAAAAATAGACTAATTAAACATGTGACAAGCTACTTTGTGAATATTAGATGCAAACTATACTTCTTGTTAATTCAAAGATTCTTTATAGAAAGGGAAACAATAAAACTTTTTTGGGTGGGGTGTGTGTTTGGGGTGATAGTGGTTATTTGGAGGGGAGGTGATGCAATTGCCTTTTTGTTGCTGACTCAGAAATGTAAAACAATGGTTTTCAAGACACAGAACACAAGGAAACAAAAGACAGTGATTCTTTTGACAGAGATGGAAACAAACAACGTGAACCTTATGAAATGCAGAACAATTGTAAATATAAACTGATGGTCCCAGAGTCCTTTTTTTTTTTTTTTTTTTTTTGTAAACTACATGACCCTAGCTCAACAAATCTATAGATGTGGCATCAGATGCCCTTTTACTACCATACGTTTACCTTGTCAACCTAATGAAATGACTGAAATTGAAAAATGACAGGGTCACTTGTACACTTTAGAAGCAGCCCCGCCTCCAAGACACAGCCATTTTGTGCTCCCGGGATCAGGATTCCTACTCTAACAGGTGGTGTCAGAAAGAAAACCCTAATCCTCCAGGGGCTGCCTTGGTGTTCAGTTTCGCTTTTCACTGTAGGTGTAATCCATGCCATTAGTTTAATATTTCTCTGTGGGAAAGACACCAAGAGACAGGATACTGGAGAATGTCCTGGGATTTCCAATATCTCCAGAGGAAGTTATTTATATCTGATATAGGGCCTTCCCTTTAGGATTTACTATACAGACATGTGGGGAGCTATAGGGTTGCAGGGCGTGTGTGTAAGTGTGCATGTGCAGACACATATTTCTTTTTAATTTAACATCTTTTAACACACCCATTGCAGTGTGCTGAAAAATGCATAGACTTGTGACTGGAGAACACAATGTTTCTTGGGCTAAATTCATGGTGGATGGACTTCTATCTGTTATTGCATATAAAGGGTAAGAAGTAGGTTAGCAAGCATTGTTGTATGAATATATTCTGTCACATAATGGCATAACACATTGATTTAGACAAGAACAGAATAGCTGAGGATATAAAAATGTTCTGTGCTAAGCTATAAATCCAAGTATGGGATAGGATTGCTACCTTTGTCTAAATTTCCCAGGACATTAGTCAAAGGGACCCATGTGAACCTTGGGCAGTCTCCGCAGCACCTGCTGAGGTGCTACGTAGCAGGACCACGTATACATGGAATGCCAGGTCATTTTGTAAATCTCCTTGCTGGCAGGACCACATATCTAGATGGCCTTGTCTAGCCTACTTCCCATCTCTCACCCACGTTTTTCCTTTAACTGTCTTTCCTTTTTATGTTTCTGGTTAAATAAAAGACATACGCAGACTTGTTCCCAATGACCTTAAATTTTGAGTGTTTGGGGATATGTAAAGGCAAGATCCTTGTGAGTACCCAGTGTTCAGTTTTCTAAAATAACTTGTTTGGAGAGAGAGGGAGGTGTGACAATTTTAAATCATATTAATCATTACTTCTACCCGTCCTTCCCTCAGAACTGGATTTAGGGAAAAGCTAATTAAGTGTAATTTTAGGGCCCTTTAGAAGATAGCAATATAGTCCTATGCTCATATGGTATTATATCATTTGCAAACGTAAGGTATATTAGCTGCAATTGATTAATAGTGAATATCTTTCTATTTCAACTTGCCCCCCTGCATGCTGTCCCTTGGGTCAGGTTGAACTGGCATGGCCATGGAAATTTTTTGCACTTTTCATCTCTAGGGGAAGTGGAATTGGAGACACATTCAATTTGGGTTTGGTAGGCTGTATTTATGTGGCTCACACTCACTCTTGTACGTGGGTGAACAAGCCTTCAGCCATGGAGTTCCTTTCAGGAATATTGTGTTGACTTCCTTTTGTCAGTTATATATTCATAATTTTGGCTTTTGTTTCTTAAAGAAGTTCCCCAATTAAGTTTCAGGACCTATCAAACCTGGATCTTCCCCTGAGTTTCCTTTATCTGTCTCCCTGTATTTGCCTTATGCTATTATTTTATTCTACTTGGATAGAGTATAACATGTTGTTGAATGCATGATTGTGGGATCCTTATTACAATTTTGTTTTCTTTAGGTCAGGACAAATTTCTCCTCCAGAGTTATGCATAGTCTATGTATATTCTAATGTCAAATTGTCGTTTACTTATGAAACGACAGTGTCAAACTACCAATATGAATTATTAAAATTAAATGCACCTTCAATTTGCTCAAATTTGACCATACTATTTTTCCATTGTACTTTATAAATTCATGTGCTTGCTATATGAATAACATTTTACAGATGGTTTTGTAGGCTATGTTTTTACTAACTTCAACAAAAGGTCATTAATTATAGCAATGTTTTAGGAAGTTCATGCACATTACATGACCTATTAGGTACAATCACTTCAAGTAAGTATATTGAGAACTTACTCCTATTATGGTTTCTCCCCTAAACTTAACATCATTGAATTATTTTCATTCAGGAGATAGTCATCCGTAACTAATAGAAGAGAATTCTGTATGCTCATGTAAGATTTTGTTTTGCAGTAGTTTGTATCAAAGCCACAGAGAGACACTAAATTATTTAATCTGTTTGAGTTTTTGTGTATTTCCCTGAAACCAGCAGATATTTTTTCCTTGATATTTCAGCATTAAGCTTTACATTTTGTTAAGCTTTAAAATTAGTTAACAATGCTGAGAAATATAAATACATAACACCTTCCAAAAGAAAATGTTGACTAGTTTAATAATAGGTTACAAGTTAAATTGAGGACCTCTGCTTCTGGCCAAGAGGGGAAGAAAAAGCGACTGAATTCATGTTCCTGCTTGTAACAACTCAAACCAAAACAAAACAAAGTATTTAAAACAATGGTTTTCAAGACACTGAACACAGGGAAACAAAGGACAGAGATCCTTGATAGATGGAAACAAACAACGTGAACCTTATGATTGCTCCAGATTACCGCTTTGAGAGAGTTTCTAGGTTGCACTGTGGGGAGAAGGGACACAGGTAGAGCCCAATGGACTTTCTGAGTTGAGGAAATAAAGCTGAGAGTTTGGGGCGTTCAAGGCAGCTAGAGTTTCCAAAACAGAGTCTACAAAAGGAGAGAGCATCACAGAGAAAGAATTCCAGATATCTTCAGAGGGCTCTCTTCTAGTGTTCAGCTGAGTACTAATCAGATAGTCCATGAGAGGAAACTACCCAGAGCCAGGAAAAAGAAAAAATTCCAAATAGATTAGATACTCAAAAGGATCAAACTGTTTTCATATAACTTAACTGCTTCTCAGAACAAATCTCAAGAATCTTTAAAGACTTAAAGAATTATCCAGTGCCCAAAAAAGTAAAATTTAGTCTGGCAGCCAATCAAAGATTACTAGACAAGCAAGTGGTAAGAAAATATATACTATAATGAAGAGAAAAAGCAATCAGTTGAAACCAACTAAGAATTGACACTCATAAAAATAGTAGAGAACCACATTAAAAAGTTATTATAACTGAATTCCATATGTTCAAAAAATTAACTAGAGACATGAAAAATATAAAAAGACCCCAAAACAAACTTACAGAAATGAAAACTACAATATCTGAGATTAAAAATACACTGGATAGGGATTAATGAAAGATTATATATCGCAAAAGAAAAGATTAATAAACTTCAAGGCATAGCAATAGAAACTATACAAAATGAAACACACACAGAAAAAACAAATTAAAAACGTAAAAATAGCATCAGTTGATGTGAGATAACTCCAACTGGTCTAATTATAATTGAAATCTCCCAACAAAGGGGTGGGGCAGAAAAATCGTTTAATAAATAATAGCCTAAATACCACAAATTTGATAAAAACTGTAAGCCAACAGAGAATTTCAATAATAAAGCACAGAAATATGGAAAAAGTACATCAAAAAACATCACAATTGAATTGCTCAAAAACAGTGAAAAAGAAAAGAATCACAAAAGCAGCAGGATAAAAAAGACAGGAGGATTTGGGGCCAAGCTGGCAGAGTAGGTAAACGCCATATTTACCTCCTCTCAGGACCACATCAACTACAACGAAACAACAGAACAACCATCATTGAGAATCACCTGAAGTCTAGCTGAACCAAAGCCCTACAACCACCTACATCCAAAAGAAGCTACCTCAAGACTGGTAGGAGGGGCAGACGTGGAATGGGATAGCCCCACACCTGCGTGTGACCATTCAAAATTGGGAGGCATATTTAGAATGCAGAGTCCCCCCTGGAGGAGCAAGAGGTCCAAGCCCCATACCAGGCTCCCAGCCCAGGGTTCCACTGCCAGGGAGAGAAGTCCCCATAAGTTCTCATTGTGAAAACCAGTGGAAATAGTGGTTGAATGAGCCAGAGGGCAGCTGAAGTCCTATGCATTCCTCTTAAAGAGCCTGCACATGGACTTACTCCTGACGGACTCACTCCCTCTGAGTTCCAGCACTGGGGCAGCAGCTTGAAAGGTGCCAGGGTCAATGGAGAGGAACTGAATTGTCTGGCTGCAGGCAGAGGGCTGGAGAGGCAGCTTCCCCAAGGGAGGAACTTGGGGAAGCCATTGTTTCTTTGTTGAGCCCTTTCCCTCCCTGGGTGCAGACCCAGGAAGACGCCACATCTGAGTCTCCATCAAACTGGCTATCACCTTTTGTCAGTCCTGCCTAGGAATTCCCTGACACACCACCCAAGCAGGTACACCCAAGCTGCTTCCAGTGGCTTTTCTGTACAAACAACTTCTCTTAGCTCATGCTGCAGACTTTCATAAAACCTCTCAAAGGTTCACAAAACCCAAACAATCAGCATCTAGCTTTGGCATGTCCCATACCTCTGGCTGAGCAGCCCCAAATCTGGCACTAGCGGTAGCCAGCCTTGGTTTGCAGATTGGCCTCTTGAGACATCTCCAAGCCCAGTGTGGGTGGTAGTGATTTGCAGATTGCTTTGTGGCTCATACCAGGTGGCCTTGGGCAGGGCACAGGTTGCAGCTAAACTTGGCCTACAGTGGATCACCTCCCAGGAGGCTCCAGGGCTGGCATGCCTGGTGGCCAGCTGGACCAAACTGGAGCATCACCCAGCTGCCTCCAAGGGCAACACACCCAAAGGGCAGACTGGGCAGGCACCAGAGCTCTGCTAAAGCAAATCCTGCTCTGTAGGGTCAGCCCTTGCACCATAGCTCCTCAGCTAGTCCTCATAACCAATCAGCCTGAGGGTCAATCCCTCCCATTGATTTGCAAATAGCAACCAAGTTTCAAGTAAACAGGAGGGCACACACAACCCACATAAGGGACATGCCTGGAGCATCTATCCCTGGTTACCAGAGAGAGTGCACCATTGGGTCCCAGAGAACACTTAGTACATAAGACCACTCTACTAAGACCAGGAGACATAGAAGCCCTACCTAATACATAGCAACAAATACAGGTCAGCAGTCAAAATGGAGAGACAAAGAAACATGTCCCAAATAAAAGAACAAAATAAAGCTCCAGAAAAGGAACTAAACAAAATGGAGACAAGCAATCTATCAGATGCAGAGTTCCAAATGCTGGTTATAAGGATGCTCAGTGACCTCAGAAGGAACTTCAACAAAGAGATAGAAAACATGAAAATGGAGATAGAAAACATAAAAAAGAACCAGTCAGAAATAAAGAATATAATAATTGAAATGAAGAATACATTAGAGGGAGTCAACTTTTATCACCCAGCTCCCCAAACCCCTGCCAATCTGGCAACCATCAGTTCTCAGTATTTAAGAGTCTGTTTCTGTTTTGTTTGGTCATTTATTTTGTTGGACCTAGAGGGTATTATGCTAAATAAAATAAATAACTGATTTTTGACAAGGTTGCAAAGGTAATTTAGTGGAGAAAGAGTAGACTATTCAACAAATGGTACTGGAACAGTTGGATAATCACAATATGAAAAAATGAACCTTGATCCATACCTTGCACCATACAAAAAATTTTACTTGTGATAGATATAAATGTAGAACATAAAACTTTAAAATTCCTCTAAGAAAACATAGAAGAAAATCTTTATGAACCTGGGTTAGTCACAGACTCCTTAGCTATGATACCCAAAGTATAATCTATCAAATAAAAAACTTGATACATTGGAATTCATCCAATTTTAAAATGTCTGTTCTGGAAAAAAAAAAAACTGTGAAAGATGTTGTTAAGAGAATGAAAAGACAAGCCAGAGACTAGGAGGAAATATTTGCAGACCACAAATCAGATAAGAAACTTGTATCCAGACTATATCCTGAAGTCTCTAAATTCAGTAAGAAAACAACCCTATAGGCAAGAGATTTGAATCACCACTTCACTGAAGAAAATATGTAAATGGTAAATAAGCACACAAAAAGATTCTCAACCTCATTAGTCGTCAGGGAAACACAAATTAAGATCACAAGACAGTGCTGCATACCTATTAGAATGGCTAAAATTTAAAAGGCTGACCACATCAAGTGTTAACAAGCATGTGGAGACCTGGAGCTGTTGTTCACTGCTGCTGCCAATGCAAAATGGTGCAGCCACTTTGGAAAACAGTTTGGCAGTTTAAAAAAAAAGGTTAAATTTGTACCTACCACAAGATCCAGTCACTCCACTCCTCCTGCTGTCTTCCTGGCTGTTACGTTAACTTCTGGTCCACTATGTTCTTACAATTTGACTGGAAATCTCTTGTATTCCTTGTATGCTTCATATTGCAGCTATACAAATGGGAATGCTTATTTGATTTTCATAAGCATTGAAATGCTTTGATTGGAAAGCTTGGTGTTGTTAGGTCCATGATAGCATGATAGTGTCTTTTAAAAACGTTAGTTAGGATCTGAAGGTTTTGTGAACAAGTTTCAGGAAGTTGAGGAAAGCTCTAGCAAAGGACAAATGTACCTTATTTTCATAAAACGCCTGAGACACTTATTGTCCATAGACAACAATACTCTGTTGATGGAATTGCATTCTATACAAAGGAAAATAATTGCGTAAAAGTATCGTCCTAGGGACAATAATTTGGTACTCATGATTCTCGTTTGTAGCTTCAGTTCTTAATTTATTAACACCAATAAGGTCATTCTAAAAATGAGGTGTTAGGTGATCTAAGTAACCATGTATTTGTAGGTCATGTCACATGTTAATCATCTGCATACAATATGATGTTAGATTACTTGCTCTCTTTTGATATTAATCATCACTACATAGAACTTAGTGCTCCACTTTCTGTAAGCACGGAATTAACCGAGGGTGACTCTGATTTAGGCAGGAAACAGTGTATACAGGAGAGAACTGGTATTTCCAGGTTAAATACTTACATACTACCAATTTCAATCATATAATATTTCAACATTTAGAACCATTTAAATTGATAAGGATGATTTCAATATAGAACCAGTATATTCAGACTTTTTTTATCTAAAATTTATGCAAATATTTTTCTACTTTGTATGAAAAAAATTCCAATTATGTTCTATAATATTCTAACTATATTCAACTTAACAAATAGCATTCCCTATAAGTAGGCAGAATTAAGTAGTAGAAAGAGCACTGGAGAAACAGGTCTATATATCTGAGTTCTATTTTAAAAGGTTGAGTGACCTTGAACAAGACTCATTATCTGTAAAATGAGAACTGTTTGAATTGGCTAATTTCTAAGATTCCTCCCAAAGATAAATAGTCTGATTCAAACTAATCTATAGAGAAAGATTCAGTGAATTTCTTGTTTCTCATGCATACTAATTCCTGCCCTGTGATAAACTTTTCAAGGGTGCTAAATGGGCCCTCAAATGGCACTACTAATCACTTCTAAGTTTTCAAATGGAAGAATTTGAATTACTGATTTTGTTTGAGCACTGAGGAAATAATGAAGCCAAATATAAGTGTTGGCTCCTCCATCAGTTGGGTCCTGAGACATTCTGACTGCCAAGACCAGGCACCTGGGTCATCATTGCAAGTTGGAATTGGCCTATTCCAGGAGGGAGTCTGATTACATCCTTAGGGCCCCATGAGAATTTTGACACCTTACAATCCAATATGTAATTGACTCTGAACTAATGAGAAATTAGTTTATTCTTCCCCTTCTCCTGTTGTCTTCTCTAGATTTAATTATAACTAGAATATTTCAATATATTTATTAGGATCAAAGAAAACCGAGCAGTTTATTTTTTAACATTAAAAAAAAAGATGTGCTTTGTGTTTTCGTATATTCAGACAAATCCTTTACATTGCACATAGTTTGTAGAAGAATTTCCAGCAGTGGCTAATGAGGGAATCAAGTTTATCTCACTCATGTGTTCTCCTCATTTTAGTTATCTGTAAAATGATACTGTGAACCGGTAGCACTAAAGCGATAATGAAAATTAACCACTTTCATTATTGTTTACACTACTTGACAGATAAGACACAGAGTAACTTTTCTAAACCCTACATTCTATATAATTAGACACACCACTGGTAACTCGAATTACCTTAAAGAGTACAAAGTCTTCCCCATTGGCTGACAAATTCTCTGTCAACAAAGAAGAAACATTGCCAATATTTAGTCCTTTTTCTCCTCTGCTGGACTTTACCTTTGAACTAATGATTATAGGGAGTTAAAAATCAAACTATTTTCTTCCAGTTGTGAGGTATTCATCTCTCATAATTCTTGTTCCTTACAGATAAGGCCTTTCTTTTCTTAGTGGATTGTATGGGAAATCACCAGTTCAAAAATGTTGACTGAATAGCCTAAATATTTCAGGCAAGCAGTTGACTGAAGTGGTTAGTTGGATAGAGTAATTGAATTAAGCATTTATTTTATTCATGTATCTAGACTGGCACCACATAGTGAGGTATATGCAGGAAAACACTCTGAAAAAGGATTCTCATTGCAATAATATGCCTGGAACTAATTTTCAACTTTTGTTTCCTAGCAAAAATAAATTAATGTTTCTCTTACCTGAATTATAAACTCTGTATTCTTATGTTAGAATTAGCCATTGGCCTTTGGAAGCAAAACCATCAAAATAGTGCTAAAGTGGGGTTAGGGATTAGGGTGAGGCAAGTGAGGCACTTTCCTCAACTCAATATTGAAGTGGGAGCAAAAAATTCAGTAATTAAGATAAATAATACTTCAGTAAAATGCTAAAAGAAAATCCAAAGCCAAACAAAACACCACATCAATGTGAAAAAAACTCATGGTGAATTAAAGGATCAAAATTTTAAATAAGGACAGGGTCATTATTACTTAATGATCCTTTTTGAGTTCTATACAGCATCATTGCTGACACCATCTTTATTTTATTTTATTTTTTTTGTATTTTGTTCATCATGGATTTTTTGCATTAATCTTGATTTTTAAAAATATTACGCTAAAATGATATTTACATTGATTTCCAGTCAAGATGGTGAAGTAGGTACATGCTGTGCTTGCCTTTTCTCATGACCACATCAAAATTACCACCACCCTACAGAACAACCATCATTGAGAATTTCCTGAAGACTAGTTGGACTGAAATCCTACAACTAAGGATATACAGAAGCCACCTTGAGACTGGTAGGAGAGGCAGAGACACAGAACAGGCTGCTACCACACCTGTGTGTGACTGTTAAAAACTGGGAGGGATATCTTGGCTGTGGCAGTCCCCCCAGGAGAAGCAAGGGGCTCCAGCCTCACACCAGGCTCCCCAGCCTAAGGTTCCAGTGCTGGAGAGAGAAGTCCCCATAACTTTTGGCTGTGACAACCCACGGAGAATGTAACTGAGTGAGACAGAGGGTGGCTTCAGTCCCAGGCACTCTTCTTAAAGGGCCTGTGCACTGACTTACTGACAGTCTCACTCTCTCTGAGCTCCAGTTTGAAAGGCATCAGAGACAAATGGGGAGAAACTGAGTTGCCTGGCTTCAGAGCGAGTGTTAGAAGGGCAGCTTTCTTTCAGACATAAGTACTGGCCGAATCCATTGTTCTTTGTTGAGCCCTTCCGTCTCCCTGTGTGCAGACATGGGCGACCCCCATATCTGAATCTCCATCAACCTGGCTAACTCTATTCATTTGCCTCACCCTGGTGTTTCCCTGAGACCCCACCCCACCCAACTTTGGGGACATCTGAGCCACTTCCAGTGGCTTTTCCATATAAGCGGCCTATCTTGCCTCATGCTGAGGACCCACCTACAAATCTTTCAATGGTTTACAAAACCCAAACAGTGTGCCCCATACATCTTACTGAGCAGCCCCAAACTCAGCATTAGTGGCAGCCAGGCTTGGATCGTACCTTGGCTTCTCAAGGCACCTCAAAGCCCAGTGTGGGTGGCAGCCATCTACAGATTGCTTTGTGACTCATGCCAGGTGGCCCCAGGAAGGGCACAGTCTGCGTCTGAACTTGACCTGTGGCAGGTCCCATCCCAGGAGGTCCTGGAGCTGGCATGCCCAGGGGCAAGATTTGGACTGAGCAGAGCACTACCTGGCTGTCACCAAAGATGACATACCCATAATGGGGCAGACTAGGCAGACACCAGATCCCTGCTAAAGAAAATTCTGCTCTGTAGGGTCAGCCCCTGCAAAAAAACTCCTCCACTGTAGTCACAACTAGTCCTCACAACCAATCAGCCTGAGGGTCAATCCCTCCCACTGCTGTGCAAACATCAACCAAGGCTCAACTACAACAGGAGGGCACACATAACCCATACAAAAAATATACCTGGAGCATCGAGCTCAGGTAATCAGGGAGAAGGGAGATTGCACCACTGGGCTACACAGGACACCTACTACATCAGGACCCCTCTATTAAGACTGAGAGACGTAGCAGCTCTACCAAATACACAAAAACAAACACAAGGAGAAAGCCAAAATGGGGAGACATGTCCCAAATTAAAGAACAAAACAAAGCTCCAGAAAAATAACTAAACAAAATGGAGATAAGCAAGGTAACAGATGCAGACTTCAAAACACTGGTTATAAGGATGCTCGGTGATCTCAGGGAGAACTTTAACAAAGAGATAGAAAACATAAAAATGGAGATAGAAAACATAAAAAAGAAACAGTCAGAAATGAAGACTACAATAACTGAAATGAAGAAGAGAATCAACAATAGATTAGATGAAGCAGAGGATCAAATCAGCGATTTAGAAGATAAGGTAGCAGAAAACACCCAATGAGAACAGCAAAATGAAAAAGGAATCCAAAAATATTAGGATAGTTTAAGCGGCCTCTGGGACAACATCAAACTTACCAACATTCGCATCATAGGAGTACCAGAATGACAAGAGGGAGAGCAAGGAATTGAAAACCTATCTGAAGAAATAATGATGGAAATTTCCCTAACCTGGTGAAGGAAGTAGACATACAAGCCCAGGAAATGCAGAGAGTCCCAAACAAGATGAACCCTAACAGGCCCACACCAAGACACATTATAATTAAAAAGCCAATGTTTAAAGACAAAAAAGAGAATCTTAAAAGCAGCAAGAGAAAAGCAGTTAATTACCTACAAGGGAATTCCCATAACACTATCAGTGGATTTATCAATAAAAACTTTGGAGGCCAGAAGGAATTGGCACAAAATATAGAAAGTGATGAAATGCAAGGACCTACAATCAAGATTACTATACCTAGAAAAGCTATCATTTAGAACTGAAGGAGAGCTAAAGAGCTTCCCTACAAGAAAAAGTAAAGCTCACCACCAAACCAGTATCACAAGGAATGTTAGAGGGACTTCTTTAAGATGCAAAAAAAAAAAGGTAAAGTATATGAATTATAAAATGGTAATAACTACATATCTTTCAACAATTACTTTAAATGTAAATGGTATAAATGCTCCAACCAAAATATAGGGTGGCTGAATGGATAAGAAAATAAGACCCTTACAGATGCTGCTTACAAGAGACTCACTTCAGATTGAAAGACACACACAGATAGAAAGCAAAGAAATGAAAGAAGAGGGTTGGCCAGATGGTTCAGTTGGTTACAGTGCAAGCTCTTAACAAGGTTGCCGGTTCGATTCCAACATGGGCCAGTGAACTGCGCCCTCCACAACTAGATTGAAAACGACTCGACTTGGCGCTGAGCTGCGCCCCCCACAAGTAGATTGAAAAATAACGATTTGACATCCTGGAAAAACACGCTGTTCCCCAATATTCCCAAATAAATAAATAAAAAAATAAAAGAAGATATTTCATGAAAATGGGGGAGGGGAGCTGGAGTAGTAATACTTATACCAGACAAAATAGACTTTCAAAAAAAGGTATAACAAGAGACAAAGAAGGACCCAATAATTTCACTCTGGGTATTTATCCAAAAAAAACCAGAACACTGCTCCAAGGGGACATATACATCCATATGTCCATTGCAGCATTGTATACAATGGCCAAAATGTGGAGGCAGCCTGGGTGTCCATCAATGGATGAATGGATAAATAGGAGGTGGTACATAAATACAGTAGAATATTGCTCGGCCATGGAAGGGAATGGGATCTTGCCATCTGTGGTGGCATGGACGGACCCAGAGGGTACTGGGTTGAGCAGAGTTATGTCAGACAGCAAAAGAAAAATACAATGTGATTTCGATTACATTTGGAATATAAACAAAAAAATAAACAAACAAACAAAACAGAAACAAATTCATAGATACAGATAACATGTTGATGGTTTCCAGATGCGTGGGGTTTAGGGGGGTGGGTGAAAAAGGGGAAGGGATTAAGAAGTACAAATTGGTTGTTACAAAGTAGTGATGGGGATGTGAGGTACAGCATAAGGCATATAGTCAATAATATTGTAATAACTATGTATGGTGTCAGATGGGTACTAGATTTATTGGGATGATAGATGGGAGAGGGGTTGGGGGACAGGGTGAAGAAAGGTGGAGGGATAAAGAAGTACAAATTGGTATTTACAAAATAGTCATGGGGATGTAAAATAAGCATAGGAAATATAGTCAATAATATGGTAATTACTATTTATAGTACTACCTAGGTGGGTACTACACTAGTCAGGGTGATCACATCTTAAATTAGATAAATGTCTAACCACTATGCTGCATACCTGACATTAATATAAAACAATATTGAATGTCAAATATAATTGAAAATTTTATTTATTTATTTATTTATTTATGTTTTAAATTTTATTTTATTAAATTTATTGGGGTGACAATTGTTAGTAAAATTACATAGATTTCAGGTGTACAATTCTGTATTACATCATCTATAAATCCCATTGTGTGTTCATCACCCAGAGTCAGTTCTCCTTCCATCACCATATATTCGATCTCCCTTACCCTCATCTCCCACCCCCCACCCCCCACCCCCCTTACAAAAAGGTGGGAAAAAACTAAAGGGGAATAAGTGGTTCAAATTTCTGTATAAAACAGATAAGTCATGAGTATGTAAGGTACAGCATGAGGAATATAGTCAATAATATTGTGATAGTGTGGTACAGTGTTAGATGGTTGCTGGACTTCTCATGGCGATCACTTCTTTAGGTATATAAATGATGAATAACTATGGTGTACACCTGAAATTAATGTAATACTGTATGTTTTCTATATTTTAATAAAAATCTTTAAAAAACAAAGTAATATTTATGTTAATTACTTAAATTTTTGACACCCTCTTAAATGTTGTACTAGAGGCATTCTCATCTTGATCTCATCCCAGCCCTGGCTTTCTTCAAACTTGATGCCTAAGGTGAGGTATTCAAAGTCCAAGGTCACACAGTCAATAAGTGGTAAAATTTGGATTTAATACCAGGCCTCACCAGGCCTTCCTTTGAGGACTGTGCTTTTACGCTTCCTATGGTGGTTGTGTGGAGTCTGACAGATCTGGAAGAACTAGTTTTGTTTCTTTCTAGCCTGGGACCTTCTGTAGCGTGAGCTGGGGATAGGAGATGGTAAATCCCGTCCTAGCAAACTCAGAACTGAGATTAAACTTTGACAGGGATCCAGGAATGAGTTAAGTACCACAAATAAGAGGAATATTTTTTTTTTTTTAAAGTTTTGTTCGATGGGATTCAGTACTAAAGAGACAGTAAAAAAAAACTGGTAATGCAAAACATTATCATCTAAGGACTAAGTTCTCAGAGAAGAACCTACTCTTGTTTAACCTAATGATAGAATAAAAACTTCTCTTACATAGTCCTGTGCTTCTCTTCCATTACCTCACCTATTTATTTATGTGATGCAATCAAGAGTTCTGGGATACAGATGTAGCCCTTGGAAGAGGAAGAGGTGATTTTTTTTTTTGAGACAGGACAGAAGAAGTCAATGGGTAAAAAAGAAAAGAAAAAGTTTACTCGCAGAAAAGAAGAGGAATATCAGATATAATCAGGTAGGACTAGTAAAGTTAGTTAAAGGAGCTCATGCCAGTTAGCTTAGAACTCAGTGAAGTAGGACCCTGGAACTACTGGTGGGGAGGTGGGGGTGGAAAGAGTGTGGAAGGAGAGGGCAAAGATGACTGGGAAGTTTTGGAATAGTCTTTGTGGTACATATGTCCTATAGTCCGCAAGATAGAAGCACAGAGAGGAATTGTCTATAATACAACAAGATTTACTGATATATGAATCCCAAGTTAAAGTTATGTTTTGATCATGACTCTACTCTCTGTCTCCATAATCTGTTCCTTGAGTGTCTTTTACTTTGTTTTATTAAACTATTAACAATATCCACCCCCTTGCCTTAGCTAGCAGTCCCAGGGTAATTGTTAGTTATACCTTCCACGTTTATTTTTCACAGCTTAAAGCCTTAGCCACAAGTTTCGTTCCTTTGGTTTCCAAAATGGAGGGGGGGGGGGAGGCTGCAAAGCCAAACAGTTCCCAATAATCAGGCCAGTAAATTTAAGCAGGCTCGTGGGGGAGGGGGGTCGCTGTGATGAAAGGTAAATCTGCTGGCCTAATTAAAGCTGTTCATCGCCAGTGCCTTCCAAAAAAATGGGAACAGTGGATCTAATGTTTCCAGATTTGCTGCCAGGTGGGCAATCTTTCTGTTGGCGACCGTATAATACCCAGAACCTCCTATGTTCTCTCTCTCTACCCTCCCCCCTTCTTTTTCACGGAAACGAAGCTCACAAGGTCATACTGTCATGGGAACGAATCTGAGATGGCATAGAAGAAGTGATTGTGACCCTAAGATTTACTTAAAAGAAACTTAGTAGTTTCAAAAACTACTGTTGGGAATTTTCTAAAGGGGAACTCTTCTTAAATTTAGTGTGTTGTTGCATCTACATTATTACGTCATTTGTTCCCAATACCATCATAGCGAGATTGTTACTTATTTTTAAAAAGCTTACATAGGAGAATCAATAGTAACATCAGAGCTTGGGTGATATGTGCTATGTTGGGACAAAAGAAGAGAGAACAAAATTATCTCTGTAAAATCGTAGAACATCATCAGTGGTGAAACCCAGGAAAGAAAGGATATCTGGGGCTGGCCCGGTGGCTCAGGTGGTTAGAGCTCCATGCTCCTAACTCCGAAGGCTGCCGGTTTGATTCCCACATGGGCCAGTGCGCTCTCAACCACAAGGTTGCCAGTTCAATTCCTCGAGTCCCGCAAGGGATGGTGGGCAGCGCCCCCTGCAACTAGAAATGGCAACTGGACCTGGAGCTGAGCTGCACCCTCCACAACTAAGACTGAAAGGACAACAACTTGAAGCTGAACGGCACCCTCCACAACTAAGATTGAAGGGACAACAACTTGACTTGGAAAAGAAAAAAAGGCCTGGAAGTACACACTGTTCCCCAATAACGTCCTGTTCCCCTTCCCCCCCGTCAAAAAAAAGAAAGGCTATCTGCCCAAAGAACAAAGATGAATCAAATAGCTTAGTATCCAATGGAAGTAATTTTTTAACATTTCTTTCAAATTCTTCCCATGGCAAAACAACACACCTTGTAGTACTAAATTCTCTGGAGAACACAGGTAATAAAGAAAATCTATGTGTTCAATGATGTAGACCAGCAAGGCAGCACGAAAGTTTCACTAGAAATTCAAACTCGTGGGTAACACAGTTTGATTACTGGGACACCAACAGAATTGGCTAAGTTCTCGGCGCACCTTGGTCTGCCCCTCCGCCTCCTTCCTCCCAAAGGTAGTCTTCTACTCGTCTTGTAAAGGATCTGTATTCCCTTTCTTGACTGAACTTCCTGGTTTCATTTGGGGAGCGTAATGAAGTCTTTGTGACAGCTGGTCACGTTACCAGCGTCACCAATCCACATTTCCCGTTCAGATTTCAGGCAAGCCACAAACCCTGGAGAATCATAGCTTTGATTTGGTTTGGCCACAAAACTTTTTTTTAAGAAACCATGAAACCACACAACGAGTCCATAGTCCCAAAGGCTGCCAAGCATCCCTGGTTGACCAGGTTATTATTGTAGTGGAAAATGGGGGAAGGGAAGTCAAAGAATGCAACTCTAATTAAAATATTAGAAGACTGTTAAATATTTTGAACTTAACTTTTTGTGTGAAGTAAAAGCAACTAAATATTTTGACGTGATAGAGAATATATCAAAAATTATAACAATTTTTCCTTTAAATTTCAAGTACCCCAATTGGAACTAAATTAGACTCAATGAGTTTACACTCCAAATTTAAATTAAGGTCTATGAATTGAGCTCTGCCAGTCCCTTTTACATTAGTTTACAATATTTTTTTATTATTTTTAAAACATGTAATCAATATTGCAGAAAACAATACATAGTAAGAATTTATTGGCAAAGATTGTTTAACTCTGTTTCTGATGTATGTTTCTTAGCATGGTGCTGCACGTTTCTCATTGCTCAGTTTCAGTACTTATCTAATAAAGCAGATCAGTGACATTCATATTTGAAACATTTACACAAATTTTCCAAATGAATTATTATTTGTCCGCATTTATAGTAGGCACCAAAATAAGTCTTCGGCTCAGAGTGGCTCTTTCTTATTTTCCTTTACAAAGTTATGCAAAGCCAGATCTCTTCTTTAACTGCACTTTAAAAACATTCCTGGCAGTGTCAATATCAAAATAAATAGAAGTTCCATTCCTGAAAACTAACATGGAATTGAGTCGGCTATAAAAGTGATGTTGTCGCAACTTATTTCAACAAAGAGAAGTTCTAAAATTAAAAACATGTTTCTTCTGTCATGTGTCATACAAGAAAAAAAATGGGGAAAAAAAGGAAATCTTAGTGTGTTCCTAATTTAGATTCCTCTTCTTTACTATAAACATAACTTTCTCCAACAACTACACACACAAATATGTCATGCTACCCTTGAGTATTGAAGACATTTCTTTTTTCAGTTTCAGTTCCCGCCATTTGGACATTGCATTTAAAAAATGAAGTTTATATATGCATATATACAAGTGATGATGGGAGGTGGGTCTATTATTTACACAAATGTTTTTTGAACAGGGTTCTGGTCCTAACTTGAAAAACGAAGTACCATGAAACATATTTCTTTGAGCAATTACAGTTTTGGGTATTAGTCTTAGTGTAAAGTTTGTAGATGTCCGATCAATTGACAAACTATTAAATTGCCTAGGTAACAATATCAGCAATTTTTAAATCATAAACCTATGGTTACCTATGTGTATATTCTGTATGAAATAGTTTGAAACTTTAGCCCGTAGGTTATGGAAATTCACAAGGCACATGAATCAGGCAGAGGCTAAACATATGTGAGCAAATTTCCATTTTTTTAGCAAATCCAACTAAGTAAATAAGTTGCTTTCTAAAGACAAAATATTCAAGAATTCAAGGTCCATATTTCTTGCGAGCAATTCATGAATCTTTGCAGATACGTGGCAGTAAATCCAAAGACAAGGAAGCTGAAGGTGTTGTCTGAGGCTTGTTGGGTGTGGGGGAGATGGGCTTACTCTTCTTTATGGCTTCTCTCCATGCCCTTTGGCAAAGAAATTCTCTTTCTCTTAGATTGCTCATGTAAAATATGGGTATATAAGCATTTGCTACTCCATGATTCAGCCTCATAGAGGCTTTCTGAACAGTGCTTCTGGTTAGTGTGTCATATTTCCCAGTCAATTATTTTGTTTTGATTGGTTTCCAACCTGTCTCCACCCAGGCGCTGAGACCTCAATTTCACTGATGGTAAAAATAAATGAAATTGGAATTCTTGACAGATGCTACACCATAAATTCGTATGGGCTCCAGCCAAAGGCATGGCAAACTTGAAGGCTGCTTGTGAGTTAATAAGATAATCATCTATACAAAGATCTTGGGAGGAAACAGCAAGGTTAGAATGATGACACAAATGGTCCACATGCCAGATTCACAGAGGCACATTATATCTCATTGTTTCTCATATTGTGATCCACTAGTCATTTTCATTATTAGAATCACCTGTGAGTTTATTTAAAAATGCAGATTTCAAGACTCTTCAGTGGACCCCAATGGATCAGAAGCCCTAGGACAAAGATTGGGCATCTGCATTTTAAAACAAGCTCAAAATGGGGGCGGTGTATCTCATTTGAGGATTTTATATGCCGGACTTCCCATATACAATAGGGCGTGGAGAACAAGCTTGAGCCAGGAGTTTCAGAGCTAAAAGAGGTGGCTGCTCTCATACACTCTTACTCTTCTCAGCCCCTTCTTATCATAGTTAGACAGCTAGTTTACAGTTCTCAGTGGAGCTATCCAACTGAAATTGTTTTAACGGGATGGTAGGCAATTGATTATTGGGGTGACGCTGTCCAGAATATTAAAAAAACAAAAACAAAACATATTCAATGCCATAAGAGGGATTGGGATTGAGAGGGAAAAGGTTTTACACCCAGGTAGGGATTCACCTGCTATTTGGCACTTTCTAGACTAGAAGATTCTTCTCCTTTCCTTTCAGACACCTATTGTCAGGGCGTCCCTCTTAAGCTTTCAGGGCAGGGGAGATGAGTTGCCCAGGCCACAGCTGCAGAGTCTATATGGCAGTTGCAATCCCATACCCATTCTCCCTGTCATCACTGTCTATGGAGAAGCTTAGAGATTTGTAGAGAAATCCAGAAGGTTGTGAAGAAGCAATGGAAGGCGGTAACATCAACTTTGCAGTAGGGCCCCTATCTCTGGAATCGATTAATTTATGTTTCTAATTTGTCGATTAATCTAACAAATATTTGAAGACAGATGTGCATTGGAAGGAGCACAGATTCGGAGTCAGAAGACCCAGAGTGACATTAAGCAAAACACTTTCTCAATCTTACTCTCAAACGCGTCATGTATAACAAGGGAATAATAATTAGACCTCCTTCGCAGGGTAGATGTGAGGATAAAACGAGATTTGTAGTGAAAGCACATTGTAAACTGTAACAGCCGAGCAAGCATTCTTAGTTTCATGTGCAAGACATTGTGATAGGAGTTATGGGGATGCAAAAATGTTTAAGACATGGTTTTTTTCCTCAGAGAAATCGATGTGTTGTAAGGGTGTTGACATCTACTTGAGTAGCTGTAATGTGAATATCGTATGAGTGCATGAAATGCTAAGGGAGTTTCAAATAATTTTGTTTGGATCATCAGGAAAGGTTTGTCTCAGAGCATGATGGCATATGATCTGGGCTTGAAAGTGTGGTTGGCATCTCAACTAACAAGTAAAGCCAGAGCAAATGGGTGTTTCTAGGGAAGGGGAGGACATGAGGAATAACATAGAGCATAAAGGATGGAAGATGGGCTTCAGAAACGAGACACATGTCACTTTCCCCCCAAGTCCATCTTTGTCTTGAGATCATACCCTTACATGCAGCATGCGGCAGTGTGACGGAGCAGCTATGAAAGTAGAGTAGCTAGTGTCAACCATACATGCTCGTTTGCCCTCCATGTTACTCAAAGAAATCCAAAGTGAGCACATCTCTGTAAATGTACCTCTTGGGGATGCTGAAATCAGGACAACTTTAAAACAAAAAGTTCATGTCAATGTGAAAATATTTCACAGTAATATGTATACAACCATGTTTCTCTGAAAATAAGACCTAGCTGTACAATCTAATGTGTCTTTTGGAGCAATAATTAATATAAAATAAAATAATATAATATAATATAATATTACATTACATTATATTATATTGACCCAGTCGTATGTTATCTAAGACCTGGTCTTATATTATATTATATAAGACCCGGTTTTATATTATAGTAAAATAAGACCAGGTCTTATATTAATTTTTGCTCCAAAAGACACATTAGGGCTGATTGTCCAGCTAGGTCTTATTTTCAAGGAAACACAGAAGAATGGAACAAGAATAGATAAATTAGGATTTTGTTAAATTTCTGTTCTTAGCCTATTGAAGATAAAAAATTGTTAAATTTTCACAAGCTTTTCTCTTCATGCCAATGATCAACTAATATTTTCACTTTTTGACATACCTTATCAAGACACAAGTTCTTGTTTAAATAATCAATGCCTTGCTTTGACAAAAAGTTTATGAAAACGTTTGTCTTAACCTGTTAATTATGACTACATACATCAGCTTGTATGCAAAATTTAGTTGTAAAATATTCAAGATATTGTCTATCTTATATAAACATTTGTATTTTAAAAATTGGAATAGTGGAGGGGATAGCCTGTGAGTTAACAGCATGAACTTGGGAGTCAGACAGCCTCGCCCTGAAGCCCAGCTAATTCAGTCCCTGTGTGATCTTTAGCCAGTTGCGTAACCATTCCGTGTCTCAGTTTCCATCTGCAAAGTACAGGTACTTGGTACTTGTCCCATATGTTTGCTATGAAGATTAGCAGAACCTGATATGTAGTCAACTGAATAGATCGTGGCTGTTATTATTAAGTCCAAACATTTTAAGTTAAATTGACACCTATCTAAAGAGGGTTTTAGAGCTTCATAACAAGGTTACTAAAAATATATTAAAACCAATAACTTTTTAATTAAGTTATAAAATTAAGAAATAATTATTTATAATAAATATATTAAATTTATTTACTTGATAATATAAAATTATAGTATGTATATTATAATAAATAAATATATTTATTACTAAGTATAGCAAATGTTATATTTGTTTTTTACATAATAAAATAATACATTTTATAATAAATAACATTACAATAAATAATACATATATATTACATGTAATTTATATATTACAAAATATAAATAGAATAAATATAATAAATATATACAACATAATATAATATGATAAAATAACTATAATATAAATAAGAAATAAACAAATAATATAAATATTATATGTGCAAAGTATATTTAAACATAATTATATTAATAATATTGTATGCTAAAGAGCGTATAATAAATTATATTTATGTAATAAATAACAACTTTCTTATTAATTTATCTTTTATTAAAAATAAAATATTTTCTGAATTTAATTGCTTTAGTACTCAGGAAGAGTTTTTTAGGATGAAATATTATTTTATCTAAGAATTAAACTTTCTCTGCTGTTGGAATTTAGCTTTTGTATGCCTGTCAATTTAGATATATGAACAGCTGTTTTCTGAATATGGGTTCTGACAGCAAATTTTCAATACAGAGATTTCTCCCTTTGATTTTTAAAGAGATGGCAATTACAGAATACACTAAAACGAACAGATATTTGATCTTGGTGGGTCTCCAAAATAAAGTATGTCCATTAATAATTTAGTACTCTTCAACAGATTTCTATCTGGAGCTTACAGGGAGATACTGCAATGCAGTGGTTCACAAAGTTCAGAATCATCTGAAGGTAAATTAAGCA